>NC_056733.1:1796978271-1797278271 GCF_019279795.1 Protopterus annectens | reverse complement strand
GAAATAGAGAAATATAGGCAAGCAGAAAAGGAATATAATGATTTAATAAATAAAGGACATAGGTTTTATTATTTCACATATCAAGATGTACAGCAGAAATTTAAGATTAAAAATCCTAGCATGGCACAGTTTTATTGTATTTATTTTATTTTACATTTGTTGACCGGGCTAGTCTAGCTGGATATATGTCCATTTTCAGTAGAGGCCCGGGGAGAAAAGCTCCAAGCAAAAACAATAACAATGTTAAAAAAAAAATGTATAACATAGCCATATAAACTAATCATACAGTGGTAACATTGGTAAGAGGGAAAAAAGGAAATATATTTATAAAAGTGTTGACTATAGACATTATGCTAAAAGTTAAACTAAGTCTAAATAAGCAAGTATATTAGAACAAAAAGGGTATGGGCAGAAAGAGTAAAGTCCTTAAATTTTATCCTATTACTAAGAGGAAAGCAAAAGAGAAGTAACTAGATTAGGAGGCAAAGGATGGGGGAGAGGGGAAGGGTATGAGCTGTAGGGAAATAAAAGTTTCAGTCAGGGTTAGCACAAGGACAGAGCCACTGAGTTTTCAGATGTTCTTTAATGTGTTTTTTGAATTGAGAGGTAGATGCTAGGGTAGATTGTTCAGGAGGGAGCTGATTCCAGTTTTTCCCTATAGTGTTTGAGAAAAGTGAATCATCAGCTTTGTTGTTAGATTTAATTGAGGAGACAAGGAGTTTATTTGCTGAATGTAGTGTAGCCACATTTTTATATGGAGAAATCAGATTAGTGAGGATGGGGGTGTCATTGGGGTGGTATAGGATCTTTTGGGTGATAAGTAACTGCTGACAGAGTATATGGTTCTGTATTTCTAGCCATCCTAGTTGTTTAAGGTTAAGGCAGTGGTGAGTTTTAAAGGGAGAGGATGTGACAAATCTAGCTATGCTATTATAGCAGGTAGAAAGTTTGGAGATGTTATTTTTAGATAGGTTAGTAAATATAGCAGAGGCATAGAAAAGGGTAGAAATCAGGTGGGTTTGGACGATAGTTTTCATGGCTGAGGGGGTAAGGAAGGGTTTAATTCTATAGAGAGTACCAAGTTTTTTGTTGACAGACTTTATGGTGGAGTTAATATGGTTGTCATAGTTAAGATGATTATCAATTGTGACACCTAATAGGCGGGTGATAGTTTCTGGTGCAATGTTAGTAGCATTGTTAGAGGTTATAGTGAAGATTGGAGTGGGTGACTTATGAGTTGGAGTAAAAAGCAGTAGTTTTGTTTTTTTTAGGATTGAGGAGAAGGTGGTGTTGCATGAACCAGTTTTCAACATTTTGGAAAGCAGTTTAGGTGAGAGACTGGAGGGAGGATATGTTATTAGCAGTACAGATTAAGGTAGAGTCATCTGCATATTGATTGCAGGTGGCTTGGGGTATGTTCATGTGGAGGTCATTAATAAATATGGAAAAAAGAAGGGGACCTAAGATAGAGCCTTGAGGGACTCCAATATTTACAGGAAGTAATGAAGACGGATTGTTCTCCCAGAGTACAGCTTGCTGTCTGTTTTGAAGATAACATTTGAACCATTGTAATGCTTGCTGATCAAGAGAATGGTACTTTAGTTTATCTAGAAGAAGAGTATGATTAACCATATCAAAGGCTTTTGACAGGTCTATGAATAGTGCAGAGGAAAAGGAGTTATTATTACAATTTTTGTTTATAGAGTTAGTAAAGGAGAGAAGAGCAGTAGTAGTGCTATGGAATGTATTCCTAAAATACATAAAGATCTAATGAACCCACCGGGACGTCCTATTGTGTCAGCATGTGGGTATTTTTCTCATAATCTAGCTTGTTTTTTGCATGAATTCCTTCTACCCACAGTGAAAAAATTGCCTTCTTACATCAGGGATGTGTTTGATTTGTTGGATAAAATAAAAGACATTACATGGGAAAAGGATATGTTTTTCCTGGTAATTGATGTGGTAAGTTTGTATACTAATATTAAACATCATGATGGAATAAAAGCTGTAAAATACTAC
The DNA here is from genome assembly GCF_019279795.1 of Protopterus annectens. NCBI lineage: Eukaryota > Metazoa > Chordata > Ceratodontiformes > Protopteridae > Protopterus > Protopterus annectens. Next base: position 1,797,276,252 of record NC_056733.1, on the reverse strand, counting down.
TTGGGGGAAACCCCAGTAGTAGAGTAGATAATAGATTTGATTTTGATGTGTCCATATAACAATATATTTGAATTTAATGGAAGTTTATATAAGCAGTTACAAGGAACAGCAATGGGGGCAGCTTTTGCCCCTAGTTATGCAAAAATCTTTATGGGCTACTTTGAAAGTTATTATATTTACAGAAATACATTTTTAATAAATATGTACATAGATATTTTCGATTTATTGATGATTTGATATTTATATGTAAAGGTGGACGAGATCAAGTTAATAGGTTTATAGATGAATTACATGAGAATGAAGTTGGAATGAAATTTGATGGTGTACAAATAAGTGAACAAGTTAATTATTTGGATGTAACCTTGAAAGAAAAAGAGGGACTATGTATTAATACTAGTATCCATAGGAAGTTTAAAGAAACTAATTTTATTTTACATGGAGAAAGTTTCCACCCACCACATACTATTAAATCAATCACTTATGGTGAATTTTTAAGGGTAAAAAGGTTATGTAGTGACGCGATAGAAGCAAAGAAGGAATTAAATGAAAGTTATAAAAAATTTTGTAGAACAGGTTATAAGGAAGCTGATGTAATGAAAAGTTTGGATAAGGTTATAAAAATAAGGGCAATGGTAACAGCTATGGGAGAAATAATGAGCAAAAAGAACATATTTATTTCACCACTACCTATTCTGTTATGACACAAGAGGTAATAGAACAAGTCAAATATTTTTGGAATGTAGTGAAAAGACAAGTGGATTTTTTACACTGCAAACAAGTCTGCTTTTCCTTCAGAAGAGGGAGAAGCTTAAAAGATTTATTGGTACATAGTAAATTTAAAATGCCATATATAACAATGAATAAACAAATAAATAGGCAAGGTACTTTAATATGTGGACAGTGTAGTGTGTGTAAATATGTAGTGGAAGAATTTGAAAGTATAATTGGAGTGATATTTCAAACTAATGGAACGTTCAATTGTAATACAGAAGGGGTGGTTTATGGGCTAAAATGTCCAAGCAATAAATTTTATGTAGGAGAAACGAAAAGGCAGTTCTCCTGCAGACTAAAGGAACATGTACGAGACATAAAAAATAAGAAGCAGAGAAGCCCTATAGCAGTGCACTTTAATGAATGTCATGATGGTAACCCGATAGGGTTACAAGCAACAGTTTTAGATAGGGTTGAAATGAATTTGTATATGAGTGGACAACAACTGAAATGCTTATTAAGAAAGAAAGAAGTTGTTATGATTTTAAAATTTAAAACAATGAACCCTGTGGGTTTAAATCAAGAATGCATATGGAAAAATGTGTTATAATGCAGTACTGTGTGTTTTAATGGATAATTGATTTATTTTTAATTGTTTAATAATGTAATGGGGTAATTACGTGTGTATAAAATGGGGGGTTGTGATTATTTGAATATATACTCTGATAAAGGCATATTGAGCCGAGGCGCTAGAGATAAGAAGTTTAGTGGATTTGTTTTATGAAATATTCTACAAAGTCGCTTTGAGACTGGTCTGCAAGTTTGTGGTTCAACATACTACATGATTTAAGTTTAAAATATCATTTTAACACTGCTTTCCCATATAAAAATAACTTACCTGTCTTGATACATGAACCCTGAATGCCTGCATGTAAAGCCAGGGTTGTAACCTCTACACTATCTCAGCTTAGGTGTTTCAACTGTATATTTGTATTTATCCCCTATAAGTTGTTTCAGCTATGGTAATTTAAAGACCATAACACCCACACCCACTTAGCTACCCTTAAACATTCCATAGCCTAGGAAAATAATATATAATATTATTATATTATTATATTATATAGTAATTATTGTGGTGTTCTGACAAGTCACTGAGTACTGCATTCAAGAAATAATGGCATACATTTGGCTTTCATGCTTCTATTCTTCAGAGATTCATGCTAATACATATCCTCTTTTCTATCAACTTTCTAGGTTTGTAAGAGCAATATTTAAGTGGTGTCCCTATTTTTAGTGCTTTGTTCCCCCATTATTTGTGCCTTTGTCCACATGAACTGCTGTAAGGGAATGTTGGCATACATTTGACTTCCAGACTTCTATCCTTCAAAATTTCATGCTAACGCATGACCTGTTTTCTATCAACTTTCTAGGTTTGTGAGGGCAATATGTAAGATGTGACCCTTTTCAGGGCTTTATGCCCATTTATTTGTGCCTTTGTGCACATTCCCTGCTTTAGCAGGTTGCGAGGTGTCATACGGCACTTTTACAATGCAGGAGGTGTGTCACAGAACCTGTCACACACCTCCTGCATTGCTTTTCTGCTGCCATAGGTATTTCAGTGTTTATGGACACTGAAATGATAATTTATTTAATTTCAGTGTCTGATTACACTGAAATACTGGCATAATATTAGAGGGATTCTCTAATATTATGCTGGTTCATAGTTAGAAAGTGCCGTACGGCACTTTCTGAGTGCAGGGTGCATGTTCAATGTCCATGCACCACTTGAACACACCCCCTGCACTCGTTCATGGTTCATGTCCATGTAGGTTACACAGCAGCGCGCCTTCATGAATATGCAAGGCATGCTGCTGTGCTACACGAACACAAACTACTCCATGCAGGAATAACACTATTCCTGCATGGAGTTTATTGAATCCCAGGGATAGTTTTTGATGCTGGACCTGTATCTACTAGCAAGTTAGCACAGTCTCACTTGAGGAGATACAAACATTTAACAGATATAAACCTAGCTAGTGCACAGTCTCCCATGCAATCAACTCAGTTATGTTAACTTGGTGGGGTCGTAAGTCTCTTTGCTTGTTGATGTACTATATAACTGGAAAATTGTCTGCTGTTACACTCAGATGGCCAAATTTAAGATCAGCTTTGAAGCTTCTGAGGGATAGTAATACAATCATCATCTTCTTGTCTATCTGAGTAGCCCATCACAAGGACTCCTTCATTATGGAAGGGATAAGTGAGATCTATTAGGAGAGGAGACAGTGGTGCTGCAGCCAGACTCCATAGATACAACTAGATCTTCATAACATGTGGACAAGTGAGAGCCACACAAGTAATCAACAGTAATTTCCCTAATGGACAATACTGCATTTATATATCACTGAAAGCTTTCACTGATCAGTCACTTTGTACCCTTCCCCACTGTTGTGCATCAGTGGAGATTGTGTGTGTGTGTGTGTGTGTGTGTGTGTGTGTGTGTGTGTGTGTGTGTGTGTGTGTGTGTGTGTGTGTGTGTGTGTGTGTGTGTGTGTGTGTGTGTGTGTGTGTGTGTGTGTGTGTGTGTGTGTGTGTGTGTGTGTGTGTTCACACATGTGTGCACATAGTGTGTGATGGAATGATCATAAAATCAACAACTGTTTGGTCAACACCATTTGACCAACTGAAACTGATGGTCAACAGGTGTGCAATATTGACAATCCCAGGTAGAGGGATATTCTGTTTCTCCAGGGATTGTGTAATCTTGAGGCAAGTATATATAAATGAGCAGGGTGTGCGGGTACAGGGGAACTTGCCCCTTGCAGAAACACTTGATTTGGATTTAACCTGCTTCAGGGTATATATGTATACATATAGATAGATGTAAAAAATGTGGGGGGGTGGATTTTCCCCATTTGGGATTACCCAGGATTGCCTCCTACAAAGAAGCTTATTTTGTGAGTCACTTAAACTGGTCTTTAAAAAAATGTTTTTGCACAGCTGTTCATTGGAGGAATTACAGTGGATATACTGTATCTCCATGAATCCAGACAAACATGGACAGAATGAGGATGAATTCTGGCATGTTGCCTAACAGTCCTTAATATTTTCCTGCGCCTGAACCATGGGTTATGATTTAAAAGGATTTCACTCATACTGTTGAGGGCACAGCTAGTCTTTCTTGGTGCCCAACAGATTTGCCAAGATAAACTTTGTATCTGGCTACAGGCTACAACTGAAAATATTCAGACAGGACACAAAAAAGGTGAGAATGACAATAATCTTCACTATTTCTTCTTGTGCTGCTGCTTGGGTGAGGCAGTCATACAAATGTCGGTAAGCATGGATGCCTTTTATTCTCAGGTGAGTGAAGACTGAAGTCATGACAGTGAGCACAGTGGAGATCCCAGAGGTAACAAAGGTGAGTGAGAAATAGTTTTTCCCCACTTCAAATCAAAGAGAGAAGTTATGACTGCGATAGACTGGAGTATACAGATAGGCATCCTTCTAATCTATACTGACCAGCAGAGCTCCCTAACAAAGCAAGGGAGGAAGGCCTTGAAGGGATACCATTTTAAATGTTTTCTCATCCAAGATTTTGTAACACAGATAAATCTCTAGGGGCTCCCCTTTTTGGGAGCAGAAACAACCAAGCAAAGACAAAACAAAAAATTGTCCTCTCTGGCTCATAGGTGCATACTCCACTGTTACACAGCATTCACACTGTCCCAGAGTTTCTAAAGCAAAATCACTGAGGTCCAAGGGAACCAGAGATCTCCTCAAAAATGGAGATGTCAACAGAAATTCTGTCCTCTACCCATATAAAACTATGTCCCTTACCATTAATCAGATGTCAGCTGGAAACAGATGTCTTTGTAAAAAATAAGTCTGCTGAAAGGAGGCAGTGGAATCAGAGGTAGTGGGAGTAATTTGTCCTGCCCAGGTGTTTCTTGGGCAGGAGGATATTTATTTTTCTACCATCATCTTCCCTTTTTTGTTTGCTAGCTATAGAAGGCGCATAGCTTGTTTACATAAGTGCTGTTGCACTTAGGAATTGGTGAACAAACTACCTGTTAACTAATTCAGATGCATTTAGAAATAAGGGAAGTCAATGGAAAAGTGTTGATGGAGATCAGGTTCTAGGGGTACATGAAGTAGGTACCCCTTATCATGAGGTAGGAGTTGAAGCTTAAATCATGCATATTTCCCCAGTATCATTCTGAAGGCTGCTGCTCTGTTACAGGTGCCCACTGCATTGTAATCACATCAGATTGTATACATTAACACTCTAAAATCTGTTTCTGTTAGTCTGGTTATCGTGTCTATTAGGTGCTCATACAGGATATCCAGGGTCGGGTTGGTACTCTTCATTAAGACCTTGCTTCTATTGAAATGCTGGCACAGACCAAAAAAAATCCGAAAACCAGGAGAAGAGCTAATCTACAAACAGACCTAAATCTAAAGATATAAAGAATTCACCTCAACAGATGAATGTACTATATAAACATGTTGTTTATTTTATACATAGAGATTACATTAGAAGCCAAAATGTTATTATATATTAAAATCTACAATTTATAACAAGAATAACAATGCTTTCATTAATCTGACTGGATGGTGAAACAAATGAAGTTTCATAAGGCTCTGTTGTTTTAACAGTAGGAAATATAAACCTACTTGAACTGTGTACACATAGGGTTTGCAACAAATGCTAACAGTAATCTTAGTTTATATTAAAGCTGGCATAAAGAAACACTAAAAATAAAATGGTTACTTAGAAGTATACATACGGGCAAAAGGGTATATATATATATATATATATATATATATATATATATATATATATATATACATACAATGGTGATAAATGAAGCAAGAAATGCATTGATAATGAAGCATTGTTTAACTAAAATGTTGACACTATACCATAGATACTGTTACACTGAAAACAGATGTTGGATGAAGGACATTAAATAATACAGTGAGATAAAATATAAATTATATGCACTAGAACAATGTTGTATTTAAAGCTGGTTACACTATTTTATTTAACTATGGGCAGTAATATCATATAACAAACTCTGTAACAGTGTTTAATTGAATATTTAATAGTTCAATAGCTGAAGTTTGATAACACACAAGAAATAAGAATGTGATGCTTTTAGTTATATTTGTTGTTGGGAAAGCTGAGGGAAGATGCTGAATAGGGATAAGAGGGGTGACTTGAATGGTAAACCTATTCAAGGATGAGATGTTTTCTCCCATGAAGGGAATGATTGGTTGTTTATATTTTGAAAACCACTTTTTACGCAGACAGTTCTTATTTGTACCTTTTAAATGGGTGTCTATGCAATGCATTTATAACATATATGAAATGAATGGTAAAAAGTTTTCAGCACACATACAAAGTTATGTGCAGACACAAAAGAGGACAGTGGTTAAATAGAAAGGTACAGTTAGTCCAACTGTGAAATGCATTTCTATCAATGTCAGTGGCGTAAATAATAGCTGTAAAAGAGGAAGCTTACAAAGATATGTTAAACTATGTAAAGCACAAGTAGTATTTTTACAAGAAACACATCTTATACAGCAAGACATTAATAAGATTAATATGCATAATTACACATTACTAGCAAGTTTGGAATATAATAAAAAGCAAAGAAGTGTAGCAATATTATGGTGAAAGACCACCTTGCTGCCCAAGATCATAAATACAGTCAATGATAACTCAGGAATGTTTTGTTTAGTGTGAATATTAATAAATGGTTTGGCTTATACCCTGGTAAGCAACTATTGAATACTAGGACTGGGTGTAAGGGCAAACAAACAGCATTTAGAGAACTAAAATAGAAAAAATCCGAAGCATACACTGTCAGCAGCAGGAATCACTTGCAGTCAGCTAACTCTTCAGTACAAGCTGTTTTTATTCTTCCACATAAAAACTGTACAGATTGAGTGCCTTCATCCCCTAAAACTAGGGACTTCATCAGAATCTAATTGTACTCCATAGTGAATTAATTTAAATACTGTTTAAAATAAATGTCACCACCCTTCTCACTTATTTAAAGGTACCATTACAATAATCCATCAACATTTACAGAACATAATACAACATTCCAAAGGTAATGCAAAAATTGCAGTAGATTTTAATTGTATAATGAAAGAGAAGGACACAAATGCTAAAAACACATGCAAGAAACCTCCACTATCAAAATTACTTACAGAGTTTACTGACTTGTATAACTTAATGGACATTAACACATATGCTGAACAAGATTCAATGATATTCACACATTACTCAAACAGACATAACACCTTTTCCAGAATAGATAGCGTGTATATAACAAAAGATCTTATCACAAAAATAAGCAAAGTCAAAGCCATTACCTGCCCCTTCTCAGACCATAATGCAATAAAGTTTGAAACAGATTTTAAATTTAAGAGAAAACTTATGATCATTAGAATTCCAGCCTATATAGCAAACCTTAAAGAGTTTAAACAATATTATATTGTAGAGATGCAAACATTTCTATATTTAAACCTCACAGATGAGGTAGCAGACATATACATATACACGTATATACATACATATATATATATATATATATATATATATATATATATATATATATATATATACATGGGATGCAATGAAAGCATATTTATATGGGAAGGCACTAGCCTGGTATAAAAAGAAACAAAGGTATTGGAATAAAGAACTTGTAGAAATACAAACTAAAATAGACAAAATGAAATTAGATATTCATAAAAGCAACTTAGCTTCAGAAAAAAAATTAGAAGACCTCAACAAAAAGTACTTAGAGATATTGAACCATAAAACAATGATTAATCTAGAGAAGGTCAAACTAAGTGCTTATTCTATGAAGCCAAAAATTCAAAGGAGAATAGCTAACAGGATGAAAAGAATGATGAAGGTAAATCAGATAAAAGAAATATGCAATAAAGATAAAAAAGAAAAGTATCAGACTTAGAAGGAATTCTAGGAGCCTTTAGTGTATTTTAATAAACTCAATAGTCAATAAAATAAAGTAGAATCAAGTGAAGCATTTAGAAAATTCCTTAAGGAAAATATAAGACTAAGACTATCAGATGAATACAGAAAAATAATAAATAAAGATATAACTATGACAGAAATTAAAGTGCAAATCAAGAAACTAAAATTAGAGATGTTTAAAGCTACTATCTAATAATGGATTGAATCTGTTACTGTGTTCACATCAGTTAAAGAAGGTAATAAATGCCCTCCTTCTTGGAAATACACTCAAGTATCACCAATTTTGAAACAAGATAAAAAACCTGATCAGTGTACCTCATATAGACCCATAAGTTTATTAAATATAGATTATAAAATATTTATGAAAGTTCATGCAAACAGAATAAAACAAATATTGCCGTTTATAGAGAACGATCAAACAGGATTCATTAAAAACAGAAATACATATGATAATATAAAGTGAATTTTGTCCCTTATTAATTTCATAAACAAAATAAAAAATAAAATGAATGTCATTTGCTTAGATATTAACAGTGCATTTGATTCCGTGAATTGGGATTATCTTTGGCTTGCACTGTTGGAGTATGGATTTTTGAAAAATTTTACCTCACTAATAACATTTCTTTATGATAAATCTTTGGCTTACACAAAAACAGGATCCTGTTTGTCAGAGCCTATTACCATTCCAAAAGGTACAAAACAGGGTTGTCCACTTCCTCCTTTGTTATTCGCATTAGCAATAGAACCATTAGCAAATTTCATTCAAGCAAACCCAAACATTCAAGAAATTCAACTAGATACTGACCTTGAGTTAAAGATTCACCTATTTGCAGATGACATTTTATTGACTTTACAAAAAGATAATAACACACTAAAAGAAGTATGGAAAGCAACAAAACAGTTTAAGAAGATTTCTGGACTATCATTTAATGAAAATAAAAACAATATGTTACTAATAATTATGAACAAAGAAGTATTAAATAAAAAATCATAAATATATATCTAGAAATTATACAATCAAATACTTAGGAGTTAAAATTACAAATGACATAGATACAACAGTGCAACTAAACTATAAAGAGATTTTGGATAATATCAAAGAACTCATACAAAAATGGAATAATCTATTTTTTACCATGGATGAAAGACTATATATAATTAAAATGATTATATTCCTGAAAATTCTGTATTTTATACAAGCATGCTTGCTACCTCCACCTAAATCATATTAAAACAATTTGAAGGGTTAATGTTATAGCATTGGGATCTCAAGCAATGTTGGGACACCAGCTTACAGCAATCTTCTCTGAGTGGCATGTGTGAACAATCTTTTATGTAAATGCCAGTGACTGAAAACATGAATACAAAGCTGCATGGAAATACAATGCCTGGGTAAAAGAGCATCAGCCAAGATAAGATAGTGCTTATGAATAATTTCTCTCTCTATCAAGGCATAATTATTAATATAAATAAATATTTATACTGAAAATAATTCCTCTAATAATCAAATGTCAGACAACAGATGCAAACCAAGATTGCGCAGTAGTTTTTAGAATTGTTAGCTCAGCCACTTGCCAGGAAAAAACAGAATGGAAAGGTCACAGCAGCCTGAAACAAGGGTCACACACTGACACACACTGATGTATTGTAACAGCAGGAATGGCTCTTCTATTAAGAAGTTGTATAAAACATGTATTAGTCAGTACTTTCCTATTTCTATCAAGCATTCCTAAACTATATGTGTAAAGAATGCAAATAATGTAAAATACATGATTTGTAAAATGTACATATATGTCATAAACATCAAAGAATCAGGAAATGTATATTATTCTACTTCATACATTATCTATAAAATGAATAACAGGGGCAGATGCTGTGCCTTGCATATACATGCTGCAAAGCTGAAGGCTTTATATGAAGTTTTTATTAAGCTTTTGTATTGTACTACTTTCTAAGTTGCAAACGTTCATTAGTTCTGAATTATTCAGCAACAGTAATAATGTAAATATGAACTGCAGCTGTAACAATAATAAATAGTCTTTCTCATTAGAAATGTGATAGACAATTAAGCAGTAAGAACATATGATGATAAAGCAAGCTGAAGAAAGGAATGCTGACTTTGTACTTGTCTCTAAAAAGGGAAGAAACCTGTTTTAGTAGTAACTTTTAAAATAGTCTGCTCACAAGCAATTTTAAATAGATTTATGACCTGATTTGGACACAGTGTATGTCTAAAGAGGCAGGGCTGTATCTTTCAAGATTGTATAAAATCCCTGTCCTCATCTGTAATCTTTGTCAGTCAGTTAAATCAGCCGAACTAGCTAGTCAAGGAATAATAAAAACTGTACTGACCCTGTGATGCCTTGCTTTGTTGATCATTTATTTTTCTTGTTCTTCTGACTGCCTGTATTTTTCCTCAAAGGTGCAGTGCTTCTAGATACATTTACAGTTTGGTACCAAAACCCAGGAGGAAGCAAAGCAGAAAGTGCAGAGGTTGGAAAGTTGAAGTAAAGTTGAAATATTGCAGAAAGGTCTTGGCTTTTAAAAGTTAGTGGATGAATGAAGAACCAGAATCCTCGGATCAATTCTCCTCTGTGGAGTGAAGGAAGAACCATAATCCTCAAGGTTGGATTAGTTCTCTTTTGTGGAGTCTCATCTGCAGGAAAAGTAGGTGGAATTAAAAGCTGTGCAGCTAAATTTCCCAGAGGGATTTCCACACTGCCAAAACAGGGTGAATACTCTAGTCTTTCTGTTGTTTGTAGAATGCACTAAAGCTTTGTTCTCCTATAGTTACATGTGTAGTCTGTAATTTATGAGGCATGCAGTTAAAGGAATTTGCATGGTAATTAGATTTTTAAATGTGGTAGGGCTAAGACATCACAGATGTTACTGCAACCTGAAACTATTAGAAATGAGAAACTGAAATTGAAAAGTAACAGTATTACAGATTTAAACCAGGATTTTATACCAGAAAAGTACCTGTAACCAGATCTAGAAACATATATTTATTAAGATTTACTAAACCATATCAAGAAAAGAAGTCTCAAAAGAAATTTGAAAGTGTTACTGAGGAAATGTCTCAGGAAAAATCTGACAGTTTTGTTTCATTCTCTGAAGGAATAGAGATATCAGATTCTAAAAATATCTCAGAGAAAGCTAAGGCATCAAGGTTAATTTTATCTCCTAAATTTCCCAGATTTGAAGAAGTTATAAACCAAGCAGATAGTAAAGGTAGTGAGAATTTACAAACAGGAGATCCACAATTTTTATTAGATATTATTCATGAATAGGTCAGTCAGAACCAACAAAAGTTAAGGGAAAAAGAGGTACCTGAAGGATAGAAAAAGAGATGTCCTATTTATAAACTGCCTTCATTAATTTATGAATTTACAGAGTGGGGGAAACCAAATCAAAATAAAAGATATTTTATTAAGAAAACATTTATTCCAGCTCTTTTACAACAGTTTATTTTTGTGCACATTAGAACAACACAAAACTATAGAAGCTTTGTCAAAAAGATGTTCACATTTACAGGAAAGCATACAAGAATCAGACAGACAGGTAAGAAAGACAGCAGATGAACTAAAAGCTTTACGTAAAGAAATTAAAGAAAGTGAACAATGTAAAAAGACATCTAATCAAGTAGAACAGTTAGAAGAAGACATGAGGGAATGGAAAGAACAAATAGCTAATTTAGAAAAAGAAGTGGAATTTATAGATCATGAAATAAAAGCATTAAAAACAGCTTTGCAAGAAGCTATTAGACTAGGAACACAGCTTGGACAAAAAGTTAATGGTGAGGGAGAAGAAGCTAGGAAAACCCTTTTAGAAGGATTAAAAGGAGTATGGCAAATAGCTTCTGTATGGGAATATCAGCTACCAGAACCAGGCTGGGATAATTTAACAAAAATACCTCTTAAATCCAGTTCCCAATGTAATAGTGCCACAACATCTAGCTATACTTTATCAGTGACTCCCACTGCTCCAATATGGGAACATAATACTGAAATAAAGTCAATGTGTCCAGTTACACATGCATTAGATAGTAGTGGATCTACTTACAGATCATTAACCCCTCAAGAATTACAGGCAGCATTAACATATTTGGGGGAAAATGGGACCCCTATAAGAATCCTGGACTGAAAGAAGGGAAAAACTTGAGCAAGGACAGAGAATATTTGGATGGTCCAGAGAAGACATATGTTTTCTAACTATTGCAATGATGCTAGTTGGGAAAAAAGTTATTAAAAATAATCTGGGAAGGTAAGGCCAATTGGAATAACATTCAAGAATTTCTACAGGATATGTCACCTCATCCTAGAGTTGACTGGGGAAAAATAAATGAAATAAAGTTAGGAGAGAGAGAGGAGATTTAGATGAATATATTCACATAAAATGGGGTGTTTACAGATTGTATAGAGGACAAGAAAAGCCTGAAATGGATAACCCAGCATTTCTAGGAACAGTATTAGAAGGATTGCCAATTTGGTTGAAAAGGGCTGTCCTTGTAAGGGGTCAACCTTGTACATATGATGATTTATACAAAGCTTTGTTATCACTTTGGGAAATAAGGAAAGAATTAACAGATAAACCAAAAGAAGTTAAAACAGTATATGTTAATGAAGGGGAAGTAAATTAAACCTGTGATAAAACAAAGTACAAGGTAAAATGCCAGAATTGTAAGAAAGAAGGGCATTTAGCCAAGAATTGCTGGTCACGAGGTGGGGGTCAAGCTGGACGAGGACCTAGTCATAACAGAAAACAGGAAGAAAAAGAGAAAATAAATAGGGATGGAGTTCCACAAGCTCTTCTGGAAAGATTGGAAATTTTTGAAAAGAAGATGGCAAATCCTTTCATATCCATTTAGAAATTTGGAGTCTCCGTGGCCACCCTATAAATGGCTTTGATGGGAGGCCACATGCTCAATTTTGGGTAGGAGGCCACTTAGATATGTATTGAATAGATACAGGGGCCACAGTTAGTATTACTACAAGAACATTCCCAGGACCAAAAATTGTAAATTTTCTGGGATTGGGAGGAAAAATCTCTCAAGCTCAAGTATGTCTCCCTGTAGAAAAAAAGATAGGGGAAGGCACCTTCCAGCATGCATGGTTATCAGGTCCTCATCTACAAAACATCATTGGACATATCTTAAAACAAAGAGGTTACATTGTAGATTTCTGTAAGAGAGAATTGATTAAGGGGACCATTAAATGAAGTATTAGTCATCTCTGAAACATTATGCAAATACAGTGTCAAAGACCCAGGACAGTATGATTTAGTTGAGTTATTAAAAACACCAAAGCAAGAGATGTCTCAGCTAATTTATTGCTATCAGTATATGCTTGCTAAACATAGGAATGACTGTGGACAAGTCCCTGACTTTATTCTTAAAGTAAGAGGCAGTCACAAGAAACCTATAAAACAATATCCAGTAAAGAAAGAGGCAGAACAGGCAATACTGAATACTGTGAAAGCTTTAGAAGCTCAAGGGGTAGTGAGAAAAGTTAATTCACCAGCTAACAGTCCATACTGGCCTGTACAGAAGCCAGATGGAAGTTATCATCTTACTGTTGATTACAGAGAATGTAATAAGGTGATACCTCATTCTTTGCCAATAGTAGGAAGCATGCCTGATCTTACTGCTCAGATTCAGGAAAAAAATGAAAATTGTCTCCACATTAGATGTGAGTAATGATTTCTGGAGTATTACGCTAGATAAAGACTCACAATGGAAATTTGCTTTTACTGTAGAAGGCCAACAATATACTTGAACAAGAATGACTCAGGGCTTTCATAATGTTCCAACAGTTTTTCATCATGTAATGCAGGAAATAGTAAAACCACTAGAATGTAGACATTCTATTAGTCAATACATGGATGACATACTTGTAGGAACAGAAACTGCAAAGCAGCACTTAAATGCATTAACAGAAATTTTCCAAGCAATAAGACAATTAGGATTAAAACTGAACCCTAAAAAGAGTCAGTTTATGAAAGATTCTGTTACTTTCTTGGGTGTCATGGAAGCAGCAGGGCAAAGAAGCATTAGTGAAGACAAAAAGCAACTCATCAGACAGTTACCAATTCCAGTTACTGTCACAGGATTAAAGCAAGCCCTAGGAATCTTTGGATTCTCAAGGAAATGGATACCAGATTATACAGGAAAAGCAAAACCCTTGACTAATATGCTTAAAGGAAACAAAAAGGGAGATGAACTTCTCAATTGGAATGATGAGTCACTAGCAGCTTTCTTTAAGGTCAAGGAAGAACTCATTTCTGCACCTGCTTTGGGTGTCCCAGAAAGTGATAAAGAGTTCATCATACAGTTTGGACACAATGGTCTAACTATGATGGTCATAGTGTTACAAAAAAGAGGATCTCAATATCAGGTTTTGGGTTATTATTCCAGAGCTATGAGTCCAGTTGAGAAAGGAATGAGAGAATGTGAGAAGCAAGCCATCATAGCAGAATGGTATACTGAAGTAACATGCCATATGATTCAGGGCTCTCCAGCTGTGCTACAGACCAAACATACTCCAGTAAAATACATGTTAGAAGGAAATTCAAAGGGCATGAATAATGCACAACTTGGTTGAATCACTGCAAGTCTTGCAAGTCAGGAAGGAGGAATCAGAGTAGAAATCCCTCAGATTAAGTTTTTACCAGAACTGTTTAATTACCAAGGGGAAGCTCATGAATGTCCTGACTTGGAAAATGAAGAAGAACACTTAAGGGTGGGCACCCAAACAATTGAAGGAGCGTCAGAATTGTATACAGATGGATCCAGATTCTGGAGCTCTGAAAGAGGGTGTTTTGTGACAGGATGGGCAATATACAATGCAGAGACAAAAGAACACAAGAAGGGTAGTCTCCCAGGGGGATGCTCAGCACAAAAGGCTGAATTAGAAGCAGTTAAACAAGCCTTGTTATTGCCCAGACCTGTAAACATTTATACAGACAGTGGATATGTAGTCCGAGTCTTAACATCATCTCTTCCCATTTGGGCAAGGAGAGGTTTGATTACAGCTGATGGTAAACCAATCAGTCATCAGGAAGTGTTGACAGAAATTTGGAGTTTGATAAAAGATGACAATCCCTCTACAGTGAGTATAAATAAAGTCAAAGCTCACACCAAAAATGAGGCACACAGGCTAATAAAATAGTAGATCAGCTAGCAAAAGAAGGGGACCTTGACTCCAAAGAAACTTATCCAATACAAAATGTTCCTCAATACTGGGCATGGGAAACAAATGACATGGAAGAAAAACAAATAAGAGAAATGGTACAAAATATTTTGAATAAGTGCCAAATACAAATGGACTTACCTCTAAATCCTTTACCTTTACATTGTACAGCTTACTTTTGTAGAGATCAATGTACAGAGTATGAACATAGAGTGAAAAGTGGGGTAGGTAAAATTACCCAGATCCAGTGTGATGGGATCATCATAACACCTACTGTATGTGAATTAACAGTGACAGGAACAGATGAAATGAAGCCGTTATGGGGTCCTGAATTTGAACAAGCTGCTCATATGACCTTAAATGCAAAAACAAACAAAGATAATCAGCAGTTAGGAAGCTTAGTAAAAATTCTAAGAGAACAGCCAGACATCATTAAGAAAGAGAAAATATAAGAATTTGAAATAATACAAGAAAATGAATGGAAATGGGTTACATTTTCAGAACCTTGGTCAGTACCAGCTGAATTCAAAAAAGGTCCTTTACACAGGGTACAAACAATTGAGCCGGAAAAAGGAAAAATGTTGCTAACTTATTATCATAATTTCCTAGGTCATCCAGGAAGGGAAAGACTGCAACACATTGTTAGTTCTAGGTTTAAATGGGAAGGAATGACAACAGATATCCAAAATCATGTAGATAGATGTGTCACATGTGCCTTGCACAATATGGGAAAACCAAATAGTTGAAAACAATATAGACTCCCACAAGCATTGGGTCCCTGTGGAAAGGGTACAAACGGATTTTGTAGGACCTCTTCCAACAGCACCAGGAGGGTTTTGTTTCTTACTTACTTTGATAGATGAATATACTGGATGGGTGAAAGCTCATCCAAGAAAAAAGGAAGATGCAAACTCAGTAGTTAGAATAATAAGTGAAATGATCATTCCAACATGGAGTGCCCCAAGAAATACATAGTGATCAAGGAACTCACCTTACTGGAAAAGTGACAAAACAAATGTGTAAAACTTGGGGGATCAAGCAAAGGTTTCAAACTCCTTACCATCTTCAGAGTTCTGGAAAAGTTGAAAGAGCTAATAGAACTCTGAAGGAAGGATTAAAGAAAATGATTTCTGAGTATAGGAATCATTGGGTAAAACATTTACTCAACATTTTGATTAAGATGCAAAATTCTCCTCAGGAGTGTGGGTTAACTCCACATGAACTAATGACAGGTCGACCCATGAATTTACAAGCAAGAGAAATCCCTTATGGGATACCATTAGAAGAAACAAAATTGTAGGACCAGCTTCAAGACCAAATCAGTGGGGCAAAAGGGAGAGTCTGGGAAGCTGGACAAGCCCATGATTTAGAACTGTGTAAACAAAATGAGATTTGGGGATCAAGGGAGGTACAATTGAAAGAAGGAGATCTTGTAATGGTCCGTCAGTTTGGAAACATAAGTACATGGGATTCAAAATGGATAGGACCCTACAATGTTACTAAAGTGGGGTTAGTGGCTGTACAAATCCAGCCATATAAAATCAGCAACCAAAATATGGTTGGATTCATAAAGATCATGCTAAAAGATTAAAATGGAAGGGAGAAAATTTAATAACTTATAAATGTAATAACTGATATAAAGGGACATAATATCAAATACAACTAGTAAGAACGCAATTCTTTTCTTTTCCAGAAAATATCAAATCATGAAAACCTTGATATTAATTATGATCCTGACAAGTTTTCCATACAAGGAAAGATAAACTTCAATACCTTTACCAAATCACTGCAAATGTACTCAGAAACCTTGAAAGTGAAAAAATGTTGGATCTGTGCTGAGATACCACAAGATGCAAACAGTGGAATTCCATTATGACCTATTCCATTGACCCTTCTGGAAATATTGAACCTCACAAATCAAGACTGGGTTCCAAGAAATAACTCTTTCCCAAGGACACATCCTTTCTTGAGGCTTGCCCATACAAATGTGACTGCTAATGTTTGTTTACAAGGAGAAGGAACAAGTAATCACCCATTTCTTGGGAAAAGTCCTTGTAGTATTATTTTTGCTACCCAAAATGCCAGTGAACAATGTTTTGAGCATTTTAGTAATGAAACTTGCTGGACATTTTAAAAAGCTAGAACTAAACATTGGGTTACAACATGGATGGTTCCAATTTGAACAGGCATATATATTACATATGTGGTAATAAAGCCTACAAATGGCTTCCTGAGAACTGGACTGAATTGTGTTATTTGGCACATGTAATTCCATCCATTAGACATACTATAACATTACCTGATTCTAATATTAGAAATGTTAGATTAAAAAGACATAGTATCATAGAAAAAATGGATGTAGGAGATGATGTTCTTGCAGGAGCAGCAATTTTTCCATTCTATGAAGCAGGGAAAGCTATTTGGGAAATAAGAAAATTGGCAGAATTATTGGAAGAATTAAGTAATGCTACATTCTAAGCAGTAGAAAATGTTACTTTTAAATGACTGCCATGAGAACTATGGTCTTACAAAACCGCATGGCATTAGATTTTGTTCTTGCTAGTAAAGGAGGTACTTGTGCATTAATAGGAGAGGAATGTTATACTTATATTCCTGATAATGAACCTGAAATCAGGAGTCACCTCAAGCTAATTGAGGAAGTTGCTCAAAAAGCAAAAATAGAAAATGAAACATGGTTCTCTTGGCTGAGTGGATCTATCAGTAGCTGGGGAGGAAAAATAATGCAGCTTATACTGGGCATAGTTGGCATTTTAGGATGTATAAGCCTAGTAACTGTTATGAAGTGTGGAATCAAATGTGTAAGATGGCAAGCAGTACAGGTTTTGACAGTGGACCAAATGCATCAGATCCAAGACATTGTACGATTTATGAAGTACTCTGAACCAATGAAGCTTGATAATATGCACTAAACGAAATCAACAAACATGAGTTCTCATGTCACTTCAGGGGGAACTGTTATAGCATTGGGATCTCAAGTAATGTTGGGACACCAGCTTACAGAAATCTTCTCTGAGCAGAATGTGTGAACAATCTTTTATGTGAATGTCAGTGACTAAAAACATGAATATAAAGCTGCATGGAAAAAAAATGCCTGGCTAAAAGAGCATCAGCCAAGACAACATAGTGCTTATGAATAATTCCTCTCTCTATCAAGGCATAATTATTAATATAAATAAATATTTATACTGAAAATAATTCCTCTAATAATCAAATGTCAGACAACAGATGAAAACTAGCTATATGACTTTGCAGTGTTTTTTAGAATTGTTAGCTCAGCCACTTGTCAGGAAAAAATAGAATGGAAAGTTCACAGCAGCCTGAAACAAGGGTCACAGACTGACACACACTGATATATTGTAACAGCAGGAATGGCTCTTCTATTAAGAAGTTGTATAAAACATGTATTAGTCAGTACTTTCCTATTTATATCAAACATTCCTAAACTATATGTGTAAAGAATGCAAATAATGTAAAATACATGATTTGTAAAATGTACATATATGCCATAAACATCAAAGAATCAGGAAATGTATATTATTCTACTTCATACATTATCTATAGAATGAATGACAGGGGCAGATGTTGTGCCTTGCATATACATGCTGCAAAGCTGCAGGCTTTATATGAAGTTTTTATTAAGCCTTTGTATTGTACTACTTTGTAAGTTGCAAACTTTCATTAGTTCTGAATTATTCAACAACAGTAATAATGTAAATATGAACTGCAGCTGTAGCAATAATAAATAGTCTTTCTCATTAGAAATGTGATAGACAATTAAGCAGTAAGAACATATGATGATAAAGCAAGCTGAAGAAGGGAATGCTGACTCTGTACTTGTCACTAAAAAGGGAAGAAACCTGTTATAGTAGTAACTTTTAAAATAGTCTGCTCACAAGCAATTTTAAATAGATGTATGACCTGATTTGGACACAGTGTATGTCTAAAGAGGCAGGGCTGTATCTTTCAAGATTGTATAAAAACCCTGTCCTCATCTGTAATCTTTGTCAGTCAGTTAAATCAGACAAACTAGCTAGTCAAGTAATAATAAAGACTGTACTGACCCTGGGATGACTTGCTTTGCTGATCATTTATTTTTCTTGTTCATCTGACTGCCTGTATTTTCTCCTGATAGGTGCAGTGCTTGTAGATACATTTACAGTTAATAACAAAATTATTATGGTACCCTAAAAAACCTAGAGATGCCCTAAGACATCATTTTGACAAATGGGAAGAAGGTGGAAGGCTTACCAGGTTTAGAAGGATATACACAATCGTTAGCTTTAAAAACAGTTTCTTTATTGTTAAACAAAGAATATACTTCCAAATGGAAACTAGTACATGAAAAATCTGGTAAAAACCACTCATGATTCAATAAATAAATATATGGAAATAGTACTGAATAGCTTTCCTTGTAGAAGGATAAACTAGGACGTACCACCATGAGCTCAAATAAACTTTAATAATTAACTCCCCTTAAGTTTTGTAATTGGTCAAATAAGGAGGGCTCATCTGAATTTGAGTAAGACTAGACTGAGCATTAGTGCATAAAGATTTACTAAGAAAAGAGGTGTTGTATGTAAATCAAGTAGCTGATTGACTGTTGCTATTTTAAAGGACTAGGAAATGGTATATGCACTTTAACGATCTGAAGAAGGCTACGTCCAAAAGCGCTCATCCTATTGTTTTGCTGAGATTTATTGTTGAACTGGGACTTTGTGCTTTATAACATTTTTAATTATTAAAGTTTATTTGAGCTCGTGGTGGTACATCCTAGTTTATCCTTCTACATTTTGCTTTTACTTGGACTACCTTTAGCAACATCCAGATTCATTTGTTTTCTGTTGAATAGCTTACTTTGGTTATTGAAGGAATATATGGCAAAAGGGAAACACAAAAATATAAATTCTAAATACATTATCAATACTCTAAAGTCTTTTATGCACTTTGTAAACAAAAATCCAGATATAAAAGCATGGTCTTTTTTCATATTCCCAATAGCATATACACAAAATAATATTATAACTCAGGGCTCAGTAGCAATTAAAACACTTAGTAAGAATGATCTAATTTACTGCCATCCGTTGATAAACACTAATAAAGTACTAATGATAGAGCAAATTATTAGTGAGTTTAACTTTGAAAATAACATGTGGTTAACACTGCAGTGATTAAGACAAGCAGCTTTAAACCAACAGGCAATAATGCAGAAGTCTGTTAGTGAAAAGGTTCCTAAGTTCATAGAGCAGTTAATAATGCTGATGGAATTTTCCAAAAATGGGAAAGGAATTTTATCAGTACTGTACAAATTAATTAAAGAAACAAGCGCTCATAATAAACAAACTATATGGAAATACTATAAAACAGTTAATGGTAAAATTCCAGATGATGGCAAAATGCCAGAAGATAAAAAAAACTAATTCTTACATCTGCAAAACTAACATCTTTATCACTATATTGGCAACTTTTCACATGGCAGTTTATACAAAGAACATACTTACCACCACACAAATTAGACTTAATATATAATAAAGAAAATAGATGTTGGAGGTGTAAATCACAATCAATAGTCAATTGGTAACACACGTTCTGTGAATGCCATGTACATAAACAATATTGGGAAAGTATTAGCTATTTGTTACAGGCACTGTTCACTGATAAATTCCATCTTACAAAATCTCTAGTTTTGTTGGATACATTTGTGCTGTTTTGTGTTCCAAGGAAAAATATTACACAGAACTGGAAAGCTGTAACTCCTCCTAATTTTAAATGTATTCAGTAAAAAAAAGGAAGAGCTAATATCAAACAACACTCCCACACCCACCCAAACTTATATATATGAAATTCAAGACTGTCATAGCTCAGAGAAGAGGATATATTCAGGGAAATGGTAATCTTGGACTTGGTATATGTATGTATGTTTCTTTAGGTCATTCATTCTCCGTGTTTCAGGATTCACTCTAGTGGGTCCCAACATTTTAAATGGTTACCACTTGAAACTATACCTTCAATGAAATGAGTAAGAAATGTGATGGGTTACCACGGGATATGATACTTTATCACTGTGCATTTTCACTACATTTATTTATTGATCTGTTCCAAGAAATATGTTGTTTAAAAAAAATGAACTTTTCAGATTCCATTCTGATCTTGAAAACTAGTCACAGACAGGGCATGGTATATATTTAAATTACATTATTTGCAGTCTACACTAACAAATTCTTTGCTGTATGTATCTGTCTTTTCAGAAATGCTACATTTTGGCAAGATTATTCCTGTAGGCATGCTTACTTTTCAAGCACAATGATTTATTTATTTCAATTAAATAGTGTTATTATTCAATGTTAAATGTTTATGGCAATGTTTGTGTCTAGTGATTATTTGTTTATGAGCTTAAGATATGTATACTGAAACAGATGATCTGACCACTGTTTGTTATCTGTCTATTGAAGAGTGATTGCTCATTGCTAAATTCTACAACTGAAGTCTTGAAAGGTTGACTTATTTTAGGTTAAACATGAATTTGTTTTGCCAGGGATGTCTGGATGGTAGAAGATGGTGCTTGTATTACAGAGTTAATATTTGCTCCCCTTTTAGACTATGTGTGTGTGTGTGTGTGTGTGTGTGTGTGTGTGTGTGTGTGTGTGTGTGTGTGTGTGTGTGTGTGTATGTATGTATGTGTGTGTGTGTGTGTGTGTGTGTGTGTGTGTGTGTGTGTGTGTGTGTGTGTGTGTGTGTATGTGTGTGTGTGTATGTGTGTGTGTGTGGAAGGAACAGGAAACTGTGGCAACTCTGACACAATCCATGTTATGAAGTGATAGGGCAGTGAGTTCCCATATGAAAGAGCAACGCATGACACAGGATGAAACTGAAGAGTATATGGCACAATAAGATGCTTTGGAACTTTCTGTAGAATACCTTCAGGAAATGGAGAACAAAAAATATGCCCTCAGTTTAGAAGAAAATCATCTAAGAGAAGAGCTGATTGATTTTACAGAAAAGGACAGACATATTAAGATCAATGAAATAAATAGACTACAGAAAGTCAATAAAACCCCAAAAAGTTAAAAGTTTGATAAAACAAACAGTAATTTGGACTCTTCATAGAAATTCATGTGGTATAACAGAAGTAAATAGTATATATTACTGTGCAGCTAAATTAATAACAGATAAGTCTTACCATAAAAACACAGGGCAGTAAGGGAAAGGAAGGGAAGAAATCAAATGGCATTATGGAAGTATTGAATAGAGAAAACTATAAAGCAATTAAGATAAGAAGTGCCATTGTTGGTACAGTACAGAAGAGGGAAAAGATCAACAAATACAGACGTTATAAAAGTAATGCACAGTATCAGAATATATCACTTTTCCAAATAATAAACTAAAATATCAGCACAGGTTTATTGATGACCCTTAAAAGTTTTACAGAGAATTGGGAAACAAGGCAAAAGGAATGAAAACACTACAAAATACAGAAAAAATATATACATTTTGGAGAAATATCTATGGCTCCTGTGGAACATAACAAAGACACTGAATGGACAGAAGAAGTAAAAGAAAGAATAAGAAGTTCAAATGTACAGGATATGAAATGGGATGAAGTAATGACCAGAGAAATTGAAACAAAGTTAAGAAAAGCTCCTAATTGGAAGTAAGAGCTATTTATATGCACACCATGAACATATGCCAAGCTGGTTAACTACAGGAAAAACAATAATCCTACTTAACAGTAAACCTGCAAGCTATCCCTCAAACTATAGACCAATAACTTGCCTTCCAATGATGTATAAACTATACACTGGTATTGATGCCAACAACGTTTATACTCATTTAGAAGAAAACTCAATCATGGCAATATAACTAAAGGGTAACAAAAGAAAGTCATATAAAACAAAGGATCATTTATTGTTAAATAAAGTCATAATGGAGATCTGTAAAAAGGTGAAGAATCTAAGTATAGCTTGGATAGACTACAATAAAGCATTTGACAGTATCCTACATTCATGGAGAAAAGAGTGTTTAAAAATGTATAAGATACACCCTACATTGATTGATTACATTACAGCAGACATGAAACTGTGGCAAACCACTTTGCAGTTAAGCCATGGCAAAGGACATATTATTATTCCAGTGATAAAAATTGAAAGGGGGATACTCCAGGGTGACTCTCTGTCACCACTGCCCTTTTGTCTTGCACTTAACCCATTAAGCTGTCTACTTACAATTTGGCTCTCAGAAAACAACAACATGTAAAGACTTCTCATCTTCTTTTTGTGGGTGATTTAAAACTGTATAGTTCATCAGATGAGGAACGGAAAGCACAATTGCAAGTGGTCAAAACTTTTTCAGATGATATAAGAATATCATTTGATGTTGATAAATGAGCAAAAGCGACGTTTAAAGTAGGAAATCTGCAGCACCAAGAAAACATCAGTCTAGAACAGGAATGTGATATAAAAGAACTTGAGTAAGAAGGTGTGTATAAATATTTGGGAATTGAAAAAATGCAAATAAAATTTAGGAAAATTTTGGAAGACTAAAATTAATACTGAAAACAGTGCCGAGATCTTGGAAAAAAGTCTGGTCATTAAATCAATTTGCTTTTTCTGTCCTAACTTACAGTTTTGGAGTGATTGACTGGCCCCAAAAGATGATGGATTAGTTGGACAGGAAAACAAGAATGATGCTTCATGCTTATCAAATGATTTATAAAAATCAGTGTATACCAAGATTATATATTCCCTGTTCCGAAGTAGGTATGATCGTCCTCGAAACTGACTGCATGTATAGATCTGCAATCGTAAGACTACATACATACCTGCTGACTTCACAAGACCCAAACATAGTAAAAGCTTTAAAACATGAGGAGAATAAGTCTAAGATGACTTTTCCCTGCTTAGTTTAGCAGAATCATATCAGTGTCAAGCAGGAATGGAAATCAAACCAGAAGTAGATATAAATCAGGCAGCAACTGAATGTGGCAAAAAACAATAGAAAGAAAGGATATATGGTGAAGAATCAGATGAAAAGGCAAAATATGTGGAAAATGCATAAATATACTTACAAGTATAGAAAGCTCTTGGAACAACCTCATGTTGATCAGGAGCAAATGCAGGAATGGTTAAGGAGTGGTGAATTTAAACCAAACACGGAAGGTTAATATTGGTGACCCAAGACAGTGGACTACATACACATTGGTTTACAAAGTTCATTGAATATGTAGGAGAAATAGACAAATGTAGGTTTTGTAAAAGAATTGGAAACAGTCACACATCTTGTTGCTGTTTGCTATATATATGTTTCCTATCTGATCCTCGATGGGGTACAGAGCCTTGTCTCATGTACAATTCTTGTCATCTGGTACAATTAGTAAAAGTACAAATATTCCTCACACAGAGAATTGAAGGGATTCAAGACACAGTCACACAATACAGTAACTGTTTTCTATATCATATCACCTTCTTTGGGGAGGCCTACATCTGTCATACAGAACATTAAAAGACTACTTACAATTTTATACACTGCTGAAAATGCCCCTTAGTGACCTGAGCACAAGACCATATGTGCTGTTAATAAAAATTAAAATCAACCACACCATGAAGTGTGACAACATCATATCTCAAAAACTCACACTCCTATGAAATAAATTTCCTGTCTCATTTAAACTCAGCAAATCAATTTGTGCATTCGTGACACAATTGTATAAAAACATAAGCAACCGATAAGTCCATGAATGGCATCGGCTTGTTCACCAAACTGATGACTGTGACTTCAAAGATGTCCTAGATACTCATGGAAGAAAATAATATGGGAGTAGAAACGTTTGATGTGATGTTAGTAGTTGTAGTTCCAAGCCCCAGAGAGCCCAGAGACACTACCCAGAGTATCTAAAGAGACTGGAACAAATATCAACATTCTTACCCATGAAGAAACATTATTAATGATAATTACAATCTGATACAAGATGAAAGATTTATGTCTGTTCATCAGCAGAAAATTTAGAAAATGCAATTTTTGTTGAAAGTAATTGTTGAATATCACTTTCAGTGACTGACAAAGAACTTTTTGTAATACAGGGAGAACCTCCCTGAAACCTCATGTATGGAAGAACCCTCTACTTGTACATACTGATTCCGTGATGGCACAGTAGGGGGAAAAAGGCAATGTCTATGATTTGTGAAAGTACTTTTCAGCTGTACTGAATGAATGAATCATCATTTGTAGAACTCCCTTTAAACAGTTGATAGGTTCCCAAGATGAATGTGTGTTTTGTCCAGTACAATGGTCAATTTGCCAAGAAGACAGAAATCTGTCCTACTGCATAAATGGAAGGGTTGTCAGTGATGCTGTCACTGAACCTCAAGCTTAAATAGTATGTAATTTTGGAATAACTGATATTATAGTAATGTTACAATGCATATTACCATGTAATATTTACAGCATAAAATTATTACATTATTTTACTGATAAAATCCATCTGTTACCTTAATATATTGTTTATTTTGCTACAATCAAATATTAAATTATGCAGTTTGCCTCCCAGACTATAAAATTAAAAAATGAACAAGTATAGGAATCTGTCTTGATCCAACCTCAACACCATGAGTGTTGAGGAAAAAATAAAACAATTGAGAAACTAGGGGTCTTAAAACTTTTTTGATGAGCTCAGTCACAATAATTTCCAAAAAAGATGAAACCTGGGTAGTGTTCCAAAGCAACAAGCCTTTATTCGTCACAGACAAGTGATCCTAAGTAACAAAAATCAGACATATTTTACTTTAACATATCAGCTTTTATACACTTAGAAGTAGGTGTGTAAATTATATGTTGTTTAATTTTAAACCAGCCTATTCGAGGCAAACAATATAAACAGGGCTGTAAAAAGTGCATTTTAGATAGCCAACCTGGGAACTCTACTGTAATATTTCTACTGACAAAAGAGAAACATTCACCTGGAGGGAAAAGCAAAGTTCTCCCTCTTCATATCTACCTGGCTTACTCAGTCCCTGCCCACCAAAGACCTGCAGATAGCCAACCTGGGAACTCTACTGTGATATTTCTACTGACAAAAGAGAAACAATCACCTGAAGGGAAAAGCAAAGTTCTCCCTCTTCAAATCTACCTGGCTTACTCAGTCCCTGCCCACCAAAGACCTGCAGGTAGCCAACCCGGGAACTCTACTATGATATTTCTACTGACAAAAGAGAAACAATCACCTGAAGGAAAAAGCAAAGTTCTCCCTCTTCAAATCTACCTGGCTTACTCGTTCCTTGCCTACCAAAGACCTGCAGATAGCCAACCCAGGAACTCTACTGTGATATTTCTACTGACAAAAGAGAAACAATCACCTGAAGGGAAAAGCAAAGTGTATGTGTTATAATCCTTAGAATCTAAAGGTAGCAACACACTTGATCAGGCAAATGCTGAGCCCTCCTCTATCTCATTCTAGCAAACCCCCCCTCCACTCTTCCTGACCTTCCAGTCTCAGAAGTCGCTGCAAAACTTCAGAACAATTGGCTAATAATTAAACAATATTTAAAACTTAGTTCTCTTCTCAGAATTCCCTGCAAAAGATTCCTAACAATTGGCTACTAACTAAATATTTAAAACTTAGTTCTAACAAGTGGTACACAAAGTTCACACTTACCCTGCAATCCTAGCATGGGGTTTAACACTTGTCACTGCTGTAACTCCTCCCCAACCTAGCTATCATATTGTACCAACACAAGGTGCCATTTTTAAATCAGCGACCTGCTCGAGTGTGTCCACCACATAAGTTTTACTGCTTTCTGTGAATATAGTACCTTCTACCCTAAAGGGCACAATATCTTAACTGATTTCTGTTTTATTTGTTATACTAAATGTTACTTAAGTTATGCTTATGTGAACCTAGTTGATTACTTGATGCACATATAGGGTCAGTAGCTGTACCAAATAAGCATTTATTTTTATATTACTTATTCTTTTATGATTGATATTCCTGTTAACTGAATTATAACTGCTGTTTGCTAACACTATATGCCTAATCAACAATAGCATAGGCACTCTAAACAGACATCCAACGTCACGATCTGGCAATAGATATAAGTCGCATTATGTTAGTAGCTATATCTGCTACTGCTGTTTAACTGGCTACCTATAACAGTTACATTGCATTCTGTTAGTTCCAATATTTGCTACTGCTGTATAACTGCCTAAGTAAGTTGGGTTGATATTCTAGGACTTTAGCTAGTATCAGAGCAGAGTCGCAGTGTTTTATGCTTTATTATTTATGCTAAAATTCTGCCCTAAAGTAAGATCACATAAAGTATAAAACAAGTGACCACTAGACATTGTGACTAGAGGTATAATAGCACTGCTTTCATTACTGATTTTGTGTCATTAATTGCTACTGTATATTAGCTCTATTGCAATGTCTATCAACCTAAACTTACATAGCTTAACTGCTATTCCCTATTCTCTCCCCCACAGTCTCCCTCTTCAAATCTACCTGGCTTACTCATTCCCTGCCCACCAAAGACCTGCAGATAGCCAACCCAGGAAATCTACTGTGATATTTCTACTGACAAAAGAGAAACAATCACCTAAAGGGAAAAGCAAAGTATATGTGTTATAATCCTTAGACTCTAAAGGTAGCAACACACTCGATCGGGCCAATGCTGAGCCCTCCTTTATCTCGTTCTAGCAAAACCCCCTCTCCACTCTTCCAGTCTCAGTAGTCCCTGCAAAACTTCAGAACAATTGGCTAATAATTAAACAATATTTAAAACTTAGTTCTGACGAGTGGTACACAATGTTCACACTTACCCTGCAATCCTAGCCTGGGGTTTAAGTCCTGCTCCATTCACTCTGCTGACTTCACTCCCCTCCCTGCCCCCAAATTCCACCCACCCCCACTACCCCACCCCCACTACATCTACATTTGTTTGGTAGCTGAAAACCACTCCCATAATTACTCCACCAATCACACCACACCCTGAAATTCCCCACCCCATTCTACCTCTCCTACCTTATTAACATATCTGCTAACCTGACACAGTCATGCTACAATGTCACATGGCTACATTTCTTATCTGCACAATTCTTGCCTATATTACATTCTACCAAGGCTCCACAGTAATAACTCCTAACCACTTTCACTGCACATCTCAACAACTCCCCTCAAATACCCACTGCATAACTTCATTACCGCTACAGCAAATAGCCTCCTCCCAGCACAACTACCTAATTACCAAATTCCCACCACATTTAAACACAAAATATCTCTGGAATATGACAAGTCTTTTTACTGAATACATAAAACATATTCTTAACACTATCTCTAAACTTGCTCTTAGTGGAGACATACACCCCAACCCTGGTCCCATAATCACTAACTCCTCCCCACACCCTCTCCCAAATAACTCCCCCATCACCCAAATCACAAGCAACAAAAAGCCATATGACCTACTCATTATGTCTCTTAATATCAGAAGCATCTGTAATAAAATCCAAGACCTCCATGCCAGTATAAACTTATACTCCCCAGATATTCTCATCCTAACTGAAACCTGGCTCAAACCTCACATCAAAAGTGAGGAAATACTCCCACCTAGATATAACATCCTTCGACAGGACAGACTATCCAGAAAAGGAGGTGGTGTGGCATTCTTTTATAAACACCAACTCAATATCCAAAATCTTAGCAAATCAGATCCCCAGTTTGGCAATAAAGAAATTCTTTATGCCACTATCAAAATAAACCCAAAGAAAGCAATCAACATTATAGGGTGCTATTTCCCACCAGGCCAAAATATACCTCCCCTTGAAAACCTACTCAGCTAGGCCAGTCTCTCCCTACCCCAAGAAACTATCATCCTCAGTGACTTTAACATCAACTGGCTTTCCTGAATAGCAACCACCCAGCCCTCCACCTAAATCTCCATGGGTTCTCGCAACGAATACAATCCCCCACCCGGTTCAATAAAATCCCTAATAATCACACCCTTCTTGACTGGATCCTAGTTAACAAAGATCCACACTCTTACCTAGCAGGCTGTCTACCTGATTGCCTTAGCGACCATTCCCCAACATATCTAGTAAGACATCACATAAATAATATCAAGCCCATCACCCACAGACTAATTCATAATAAAACAAATTTCAAGCCCCATTCATTCACATCCTCCCTCCAGAAAATTAACTGGTCACCACTAAAGCACCTTAACCTAGACGGAGCAGTCCACTTCTTTAACAGCACATTCCTCGATATCCTAAACACTTATACCCCCCCTAAGAAACACCAAAATCAAAACCTGACTACAAAAAACCACCAGGGGCCTAATGAAAACCAGGGATAAGGCATGGGAACATGGGCGAATAACTAAAAAACCCTTGGATAGACAATTCTTCCTTGAACTACATAACAAGGTCAAAAAACAGGTAAAAATAGACAAAACCTTTACTATCAAACTTCCCTAAACTCTTCCCACAACAACCCTAAGCAATTCTGGTCCATAATTAACTCTATCCTCTTCCCAGAAAAAGTAGTCACCCCCCTGCCGTCCACCCCCCTTCCTGCAGCATAGCAGACTCCTTCAACAAACACTTCACAGAAACCATATTATCCCTAACCAAAAAACACTTCCCTACAGCAACTCCCTGCACACCCAACCCTAATCCACCCCTCCCTGCTTTCTTCCTCTCCACAGTACCCACCTCCTACACAAAACAACTCCTGACAAAACTCAAACCCTCAAAACTTGTAGCTGACAACTTGTCCACTGAATATCTAAAAATAGCAGCTGATGTCTTAGCTTATCCTATTTCCATATTAATCAACTGCTCCATATCTGAATCTTATGTACCCTTGCTATGGAAAATATCCCACATCATTCCCCTCCACAAAGGTGGCCCCTCCAAGGACCTCTCCAACTACCGCCCCATTGCCATCCTCTCCCATCTCTCCAAGGTACTCGAAAAATGCATCAGCTCACAGGCCTCTAATTACCTCCTTACCAATAATCTCCACTCCAATACCCAACATGGCTTCAGGCCATATCACACCACTACTACTGCTCTGCTCTCCTTCACCAACACTATCCTCCATCACAAAAACAATGGCCTCTTCTCCTCTGCTGTATTTCTGTATCTAACTAAGGCCTTTGATATTGTATAACATGAGCTACTACTCTCTGCTCTCTCCAGCCTTTCTTTCTCCAAACTAGCCGCCAACTGGTTCCATAGCTATCTACATGGCCACCAGCAATCAGTTGTCTGGGAAAACAATCTATCCCCTCACCTCCCCGTTACCCACGGTGTTCCCCAAGGTTCCATCCTTGGCTCCCTACTCTTCCTTTTCACCAACAACCTGCACACCACCACCAACCATCCTCCCTCATATAGTATGCAGATGACTCCACCCTCATCTGCTCAGCACCAACTTTAACAGATCTTCAACAGATTACACAATAATCATTCTCATTCGTTGAAAGCTGGCTATCCAATCCTCAGCTCCTTCTCAATCCAAACAAGACCAAACTCATCTTTCAAGCCTCCAAATCTACCCCAAACTCCCCCCACTTCAATATACTTGCCAAAGACAATACCTCCATCTCTCCGGCAGTCCACACCAAACTACTTGATGTAGAGATTGACAAAAATCTCAAATTTGACACCCACATATCTCTAACAATAAAAAAAGTTCACAAAAAAACTTGGTGCTTTATATAGAAGCAGCCAATACCTCACCAAAACAGCTAAAATCTCTATTGGCAATTCCCAACTAATCTCCACCCTGCTTTATTCATCACCCATACTTACAAATCTTAGACAGTCAGACTTAAACAAACTTGAAGCCTGCTGCAATAAAGCTGCAAAATTTGCCACGCCCCCTACCACAGCCACCATTGTGTCTACCTTAGAGACCTAGACTGGCTCGAGCTCCCACAACTACTACACCTGAATCAACTCTCCTTTGCTCACAAACTTATAAACCACTCTCTCAAAATCCTATCGTTCCAAATACTTCTCCAACTCTACCACTCTTCCAGACCCCTATGCTTCAGCAACACAAATCTTCTCCAGGTTACCAAAGCCAAAAACTCAGTAGGGAAAGCTCTATTTTCCTGTGCCATATCAAAGCTCTGAAACAACCTTCCCCCCACCATTACTATCCTACCTTCCTGCAGTCATTTCAAGACTGCACTCAAATCACACTTAAATATTCACTGGCTTTATCCTTGCCCTAATCCCAACTAACCCCCTACCCCTTATGCTCTCTCTCTCTCTCTCTCTCTCTCTCTCATCCCTGCCCTGGATAGCAATCCTCCTCTACTATAAACCTGAACTGAATGTCAATAATCCTAGATCTGCCATCCTATGTTAAGTTATCATTAGTCTAGCTTGGTTAACTTGTTCACTGTTAGACAATTTAGTACTGTATTAACATCTAGTGTATCTTAATGTTTAAATTTATTGCTAATTACTAAGTTGTACCAACTGTGCTCCTGTACTATATGTCATCATCACTATTACTGTATGCATACCTTGGCTTTATTGTATACCACTTATCACATACATTCTGTGGAGCTTTTCTCTCCGGGCCTCCACTGAAAAAGGACCTGTGTCTAGTCGGAATTTCTCAGTAAACAAATATAATAAATAAATAAATATATAAGTACCCACCCTCACACGCTACTACTGATTAGGTCAAACTAAATTCTAGTTAAGGAAAACACTACCTGTCTATTTGCAACCCACATTCCCAAGTCAGGTATTAAGAAAAGCATAACATACACACAAAAATCTGATTTTAACTAAAATTGGATTCGGCTAACTAATGCAATTAAGCCTTCATCGGGTCTGTAGCACAAACTAAAATCATATGCACAGGTAAATAACTAAAAAGAGTTAACTAGACTGATACAAGAAAAAAACACATAGCTTTCTATTTATAAGCATTACATAACTAGAACACCATAAATATATTTTTTTCATTTTTTCGGTTGTTTTAGTTAGATAAATATATATCTGTCTAATAATATCTAATATGTATTAGAGTACATACAAACTAAGTTATTTATAGCTCAGTAAAAAGTATTATTTAGAAAAAAATAAAAAAAATATGTTATTTATAGCTCAGAAAAAATGTCAATGTTTTGTAGTAAAAAAGTCATGATCGTTTTCATGTTTACAGCCCTATAAAAAGATTGCCATACTGGTGGATTCTCATGCACACACCTGCGCACTTTTATACATTACTAGTTTACTCTACCCACTGTTTTCTATATTTTTGTGTGTTTTTTCTACTGGCTTTCACTGAAGAAACATGTTTTAGGGGCTGTAAGCATAAAAACTCTCATGACAATTTTTTAACTGCAAAACACTTGTCATTTTTTTCAGACCTGTAAACAAAATATTTTTTTCTGAAAAATGTTTTCTAAATAATATTTTTTCTGAGCTATAAATAACTTTATGCACACTAACACATATTGCATATTAATAAACAGACATCTATATTTATATATATAGTGCTCTAGTTAGATAATGCTTATAGTTAGATAGCCATGTGTGTTTTTTCATGTATCTATCTAGTTAACTCTTTTTCTTTCTCTACCTGTGTATATGATTTTAATTCTTATCACAGACCTGATGAAGGCTTTAGTGCATTAGTTAGCCGAAAGTGATTTTAGTTAAAAGTCAGGCTTTTTACATGTATGTTATTCTCTTCTTAATACCTGATTTGGGACTGTGCACTGCAAATAGAAAAGTAGAGTTTTCCTTAACTGGGATTTAGTTTGATCTAATCAGCAGTAGTGTGTGTGTGGGTACTTGTTGTTCTAAAAATGTACTTTTTACGGCCCTGTTTATATTGTTTGCCTTGAATAGACTGGTTTAAAATTAAACAATACATAAATTTTCCACACCTACTTCTAAGCGTATAAAAGTTGATATGTTTAACAATGTAAAATATTTCTGATTTTTGTTACTGAGGATCACTTGTTTGTGACGAATAAAGGCTTGTTGCTTAAGAACACTACCTGGGTTTCATTATTTTTGGGAATTATTGTGACTGAGCTCATTAACAAAGTTTTAAGACCACTAGTTTCTTTTTCATTTATTTATTATTTGTTTTTAATTCTAGATTATAAAATTAAAACCAGTTAGAGCACAGGACGAAAGCTGTGACCTGTTAGTGAGCTGGTACCTGTTTCAAGAGAAAGGGTTTGAATCTTTCAACATTCATTTGCCTACTGTGTGACCTTGAGCAAGTCACCTAACCAGACAGTGCTCTGAGGCAACTATAAATTTGAGCCAGGCTCCTTAATATTTTCCTGGATTGCATGACTAGTAACTATATCAGAAGAAATGTAGTATGTTTAATGATATTCTTCTAACTATGTTTTCCCTCTATGTCTGCTAAATCAGCTCCCTTCCTCCCACTGATCTTGCCATCATTGGAGTGTCCCCAGCACAACTGTGAGAGCCAACCAGAACAGCCATCATTTAGACAACCATGCAGACAGTTTGCGTCCATGCCATCATATGGCAATTCCAGCAATGAGGGCATTTCAGTTACACCCTAACTCCACCCCTGGTGGTTGACATGATCATCTTTGTCATTACAGGGAACTACAGTGCTCTCCCCATGCTTAAGCATGTTCCCACTTACATGACAACGAGGGCTACAATCACTGCCTTGGCAAGTCAGTCCTACATTCCCCAGCCTGTTTCACTTCATTAATGTCAACAAGCCTCCCCACTGTGACCAGAACCACCGCTGCCCCCAGGATGGGCAAAGCTGTCTTCAAACCCTCATATTCAAGGCTTTAATCAAACACGGTCATCCAGGGGGAAGTAGTCAGGGCTTGCAATGTCTGTGCCTTCCTGTATAAAGGCTTATATCTGTATGCCATATGGTTTGGTAGACCTTTTATAATGGCTGATCAGCATGTAAATGTCAGCAGTAATTTCTTCCTGTGGCTCTATATGTTTCATTTTATTACAGTGAGACTATGTTTTTTCAGACCTACAGAAATGTGTCACTTTTTTATAGACGTGCATGGAAATACAATATTCCAAAGGTGTCAAATTACTCTCCGTCTATAATTTTCATACTTGAGAATCTGTAATGTGACTCTTGAATATTAGTGTTTTCAGTAAAATTATACATAGCAGAACAATAAAAATATCAGCACATTCATTGCAAGGAAACAGAAATGTTAGTGGTTTAACAGAGGTTTACACCACCTTAATCTATGAAGAGAAGTTGGCACCTTAATCTCTATTATAACATTTGCAGAAAGTCAGAAGGTGTGCATCAAAAAGCTGAAGACGGTAATAAATTTCATCTGACAACATGTCTTAGAACAGATCATGAAGGACGCCAAACACTTACAAACTGTAATTGCATCTAGGCAAATTGTGATAGTTACTGACTTAGTAAAATGACCAGAAATAGTGTAACATACAGAATATTTCCAGTATCACAACACAATCTGTATAGTAACTCTGATCAACAAATTAGAGAGTGACAATATATTTCATTTGTGTCTTAACACTGGTTAAATACCTTTTAAGCAGAACATTAAGATTATGTACTAAATGGCAAAGTTTATGATTAAGGAACCATAGAAAAAAAAGCAAGATCTTTCTAATGTGTCTTGCAGAATTTTAATGCATTCAAAACAAATGTCCCGATTCATTGGTTATGTCCTGAAATGACATGGCTTCTTCTGCCCTCTGCTGACAAATGCATATCATAACAACCTGCTTGTTTCAGCCTCATAAGGGAATGAAACACACTGGATCTCCATGTACTATGAAAACTAATGTTAAATACATAAAGAATAAAAACATACTGTATACAAATATATATATATGTATATATGTGTGTGTGTGTGTGTGTGTGTGTGTGTGTGTGTGTGTGTGTGTGTGTGTGTGCTAGAAGTTGAGGTCTGAAGTTTAAGGTTTATTGTCCATCAATTTACATGCAAAATACAAACATTTCAGTAAAAAGAATCCAAATAAATTGAATAATTTGTGTGAGGTTTCATGTAAAATAAGTCAAGTACAAAGAAGTTGAACTGATGATCACATTCATAATATCACAGTTAGGAAGAACAAAATAATGTACAAGTTTTCAGCATGTAAAAACCTAACACAATGTCATCCCTTATATACATGTTCTAACACAACAAATTATCTTTCAGTAATATTGTATATGCATAAAATCACATTCTAAAAACATGAATAAAACAGGATGTTAACCAGATAATAAAAGTTATCACTCACATACCAGTTTTGGTAAGCAGGAAATCATTTTTGAAGCATAGCAATCATACGGCATTATTTTCTAAACCGAACTAGTAAGGGAGACTGCTAGAAAGGTGCTTGGTGTGACATCTGGACAGAGGAAGGAGGACAAGGAGACCTGGTGGTGGAATGAGGAAGTACAGGAGAGTATACAGAGGAAGAGGCTGGCAAACAAGAAGTGGGATTGTCAAAGAGATGAAGAAAGTAGACATCAGTATAAGGAGATGAGGCGCATGGCAAAGAGAGAGGTGGCAAAGGCTAAGGGTAAGGCATATGGAGAGTTGTATGAGAGATTGGACACTAAAGAGGGAGAAAAGGACCTGTACCGATTGGCTAGACAGAGGGACAGAGCTGGGAAAGATGTGCAGCAAGTAAGGGTGATAAAGGATAGTGAGAGAAAGGTACTCACAAGAGAGGAGAGTGTGTTGAGTAGATGGAAAGAGTATTTTGAGAGGCTGATGAATGAAGAGAATGACAGAGAGAAGGTTGGATGATGTGGGGATAGTGAATCAGGAAGTGAAACAGATTAGCAAGGAGGAAGTAAGGACAGCTATGAAGAGGATGAAGAATGGAAAGGCTGTTGGCCCAGATGACATACCAATGGAAGCATGGAGGTGCTTAGGAGAAATGGCAGTGGAATTTTTAACTAGATTGTTTAATGACATTTTGGAAGGTCAGAGGATGCCTGAGGAGTGGAGAAAAAGTGTTTTGGTACCTATCTTTAAGAATAAGGGTGATATGCAGAGCTGCAGTAACTACAGAGGGATAAAATTGATCAGTCACAGCTTGAAGTTATAGGAAAGAGTAGTAGAAGCTAGGTTAAGAAGGGAGGTAATGATTACTGATCAGCAGTATTGTTTCATACCAGGAAAGAGCACTACAGATGCAATGTTTGCTCTGAGAGTGTTATTGGAGAAATACAGAGAAGGTCAGAAGGAGTTGCATTGTGTCTTTGTAGACTTGGAGAAAGCATATGACAGGGTGCCTAGAGAAGAGTTGTGGTATTGTATGAGGAAGTCGGGAGTGGCAGAGAAGTATGTAAGAGTGGTACAGGATATGTATGAGGGTAGTGTTTCAGTGGTGAGGACTGCAGTGGGAGTGACAGATCCGTTTAAGGTGGATGTGGGATTACATCAAGGATCAGTTCTGAGTCCTTTCTTATTTGCAGTGGTGATGGACAGGTTGACAGATGAGATCAGACAGGAGGCCCCGTGGACTATGATGTTTGCAGATGACATTGTGATCTGCAGTGAGAGTAGAATCAGGTTTGAGAAGACTCTGGAGAGGTGGAGATATGCTCTAGAGAGCAGAGGAATGAAGGTCAACAGGGCTAAGACAGAATATATGTGTGTAAATGAGAGGGATGGTAGAGGAATGGTGAGGATGCAGGTAGTAGAGTTGGTAAAGGTGGACGAGTTTAAGTACTTGGGATCAACAGTTCAGAGTAATGGTGAATGTGGAAGAGGGGTGAAGAAGAGAGTACAGGCAGGGTGGAATGGGTGGAGAAGAGTATCAGGAGTGATTTGTGACAGACGGGTACCAGTAAGAGTGAAAGGGAAGGTCTACAAGATGGTAGTGAGACCAGCTATGTTATATAGGTTGGAAACAGTGGCACTGACAAAAAGGCAGGAGTCAGAGCTGGATGTGGCAGAGTTAAAGATGTTAAGATTTGCACTTGGTGTGACTAGGATGGATAGGATTAGGAATCAGTATATTAGAGGGTCAGCTCATGTTGTACAGTTTGGAGACAAAGCAAGAGAGACGAGATTGCGTTGGTTTGGACATGTGCTGAGGAGGGATGATGGGTATATTGGGAAAAAAGAAGCTAAGGATGGAGCTGCCAGGTAAGAGGAAAAGA
This sequence comes from Protopterus annectens, assembly GCF_019279795.1. Classification (NCBI taxonomy): domain Eukaryota; kingdom Metazoa; phylum Chordata; order Ceratodontiformes; family Protopteridae; genus Protopterus; species Protopterus annectens. The sequence goes on along the minus strand of NC_056733.1, from coordinate 1,797,239,168 downwards.
GGACGGCCTAAGATAAGGTTTATGGACATGGTGAGAGAGGACATGCAGGCGGTTGGTGTGACAGAGCAAGATGCAGAGGATAGGAAGAGATGGAAAGAGATGATCCGCTGTGGCGACCCCTAACGGGAAAAGCCGAAAGATGATGATGATGATGATATCCTGACTATGAACATTTTTTTCAGGGACTCAAGATATGCTTTGTCTCACTAGTTAATGTTATAATTTCTTTCTATTAGATACACAAAATAAAATGTTACAACACTTAGCATACTATAACAGGGGACTTGATCACCTAAATCAGTCTATGCTGCAGTTAGATATCTCCACCAGCTGTTCAAAAGTGACAGGCATGAATTACTGAACACAGTATGAAATAAATTAGGCAAATCTCATCATTTATGGTAATTGAAATTCTTTTAAGACATAGTTATGTTTACAGCAAGTATAAATACTGAAGCAAAAGCACTGGATATACATTAAGCAAAAAAATGGAGGTGAGGGTCTTACTTTCACAAGAACATATAAAAAATGCCATTAAACAAGAAAAACAAAGTGACACTTTTACTTAAGGGAGCATGTTTACCACTTATCTGTCTAAGTGCTATGTCACTTGTTACAACTTTTTTGCTGCCTTTTTTTCTGTATAATCATTTTATACAGCCTGATCCATTTCTAGATCCCTTTCACAGAAAGTACAGTTGTGTACTCTTACCATAAATGTAGATGCTCGAGTGTATTCACTGTTGCAGTCATTACATTTGGGTTATCTGCTTGCGGGTAGCCCTCAGTTGGCCTGATTATCAAAGTCTTGGATCCTGCATTGGTTGCTGTCTCATCTTCCATGACATCAGGTCATCAGGGGTATAAAGCATGCAGCCAATGCCATTACATCAGTTTTTCTTGCCCCAGATGTCAGGTGTCCCCATAATGGGAAGCGATTATATACAAGGTTACACCTCCAATAAAAAGAAAATACACCAGAAAGCTTTAAGCATAGCAAGCAAGAATAGAGGTATAGTCAATAGAAGTCAAGGGGCTGGAGGGAGGGTAACCAGGACTGCAACAGTGAATACACTCGAACATCTACATTTATGGTAATTGTATACAACTGTACTATGTTCTTCATGTTTCACTGTTGTAGTCATTACATTTGGGTAGAGTCCCAAAGCTAAGTAAGGGATGAGGCAGTTAGATAGCATTAGGACCAGCTATAAGGCCCTGCAAGACTGCAGTGGCAAAACCAGCTCTGGATTTAGAAAAAATTGGCAAGTGGTAATGCTTGGTGAAGATATGTACAGAACTCCAGGTAGCAGCTTCTAGGATGTCCCTGGTAGGGACACCTCTGAGAAATGCTGTAGAGGTAGATGCAGCCCTCGTTGAATGTGGTCTTATCCCCTGTGGGGTACGTTTTCCATGATGCTTATAGCAGAAATGAATGCAATGGCCTATCCACTTAGAAATGGTTTGCTTTGAAATGGCCTTCCCCTCTGCCCCTGCAGCAAATGCAACCAGCAACTGTTCAGATTTCCTGAGAGGCTTAGTCCTGTCCAAGTAAAATCTAAGTTGTCTGTGCATGTCCAAGGAGTGTAGTATTCATTCCCCTTTGTTCTGTGGATTAGAAAAGAAGGTTAGTAAATGAATGGACTGGTTAAGGGCCACACTGGATACCACCTTGGGCATAAAGGAGGGATTGGTCCTGCGGGACACCCTGTCTGCATGAAAGATGATGAAAGGCTCCACTGCCATGAGGGCCTGTAATTCAGACACCCTTCTTGCTGAAGCGATGGCCAGGAGGAAGGCTGTTTTCCAAGAAAGGGATTTCAACTCTGCATTTGCAGCTGGCTCAAAGGGAGGTAGAATGAGCTTTTCTAATACAAAGTTAAGGTCCTAGGCTGGAGTAGGGGCTCTCCTGGGTGGTCTTAAGTTTTTGGCCCCTCTGAGGAATTGCTTTAACAGTGGATGAGAGAAGAGGGGTGGCTCAGTATTATAATGACCTGAGATGGCGGAGGCATAAATTTTGATGGAAGAAAAGGAAAGGCCCTTATGAAGCATCTCAGTTAAGTATTGAAGAATGAGCGGTAAATTGGGCACAACTGTGTCCATTCCCAGTGTTTGGCTCCAGGAACAGAATCTCATCCACTTTTCAGCATATGATTTTTCTAGTACTAGGCCTCCTTGCCTCCAGAATGGCATTTATCACTTGCTTACTGAGGGATGGTAAAGGAGAGGTCATGTAATTAGCCAGGCTGCAAGGTTCAGGGTTTGAAGCTGTGGGTGCAGAATCTGGCCCTCCTGCTGGGACTCAAGGGCAGGGGCCTGAGGCAGGTGCCATGGCTCCAGAAGTGACACACTGTGCAAAAGGGGATACCAGTGTTGCTGTGGCCAGTCTGGTGCAATAAGTATTGTCCTTGGTTTGTCCTGTTTGATCTTTAGTAGCACTTTGGAGAGGAGAGGCAGAGGGAGAAAGGCATAAACTGATAGGTTTTTCCAGCTGAAGGACAGGGCATCCACTTTCCAAGCTTGTCTGTGGGGAGTATTTGTGCAGAATTTGTCCAATTGGTAGTTCTGAGGGGAGGCAAACAGGTCTATCTCTGGACTCCCCCATTTGATTTTCAAAATGCTGAATATCTTTGGTTCAAGCTTCCACTCGTGTGGGTCCATGAGATTTTTGCATAGGTCGTCTGCCAGTATATTTAGCTTGCCTGGCAGGAATTGAGCTTGTAGGTGCACTTGGTAGCTCAAGTCTGTGTTCCGCAGAGCCATGGCTAGTCTGCAGAGGGGGTATGAATGGGTTCCCTACTGCTTGTTTATGTACCACATAACAGTGGTGGTGTCCATTTTTACCAATAATTGTCCTGGAAGAATGTGGTCCTTGAAGGCTGCCAGAGCATTCTGTACAGCTAACATTTCTTTTTGATTGATATGCAGGTGCATTTGACTTGGGTTTCATTTGCCCTGAATGCACTGCCCTGCCAAGTGAGCCCCCCATGCATAGTCTGATGTGTCTGTTGTTAGGGTTTGGGCGGCAGGGGGTAGAGTGAATGGCAGTCTCTTGTTGTGGTGGCAGGCCTCTGCCCACCAAAGGAACTCTGTCTTTAGACAAGGTATGATATGAATCATTGATTCTAGGTCCTGAGAATGCTGGCACCATAGGCTTTTTAGATACCATTGTAGTTTCCTCATATGCAGTCTTGCAAATGGAATTAGTAGAATGAAAGAGGCCATGAACCCCCAGGGCTTGCAGTATTTTCCTTGCAGCTAGTTGGGTCTTTGTGGCCAGTAGTTTGAAGTAGGCTGTCAAATGAACTTGTTTCTCTGGCGTGAGGTATGCCATCTGGAAAGTTGCATTCAAGCTTGCTCCCACGAAAACAATTTGTTGGCAGGGTACTAGATGTGATTTCTTTTCATTTATGGTGCACCCCAGAGAAGTTAGTAATTTCTTTACAAATGTCAGATGATTTAATAGTATGTCCTGGCTTTCTGCCTGAATTAGACAATCATCCAGGTATGGTATATCTGAATATTTATTTGCCTGCAAAATACAATGACTGGAGCTAGGCACTTTGTGATTACCCTGGGTGCAGTAGATAAGCCAAAGGGCAATGCAGAGAACTGATAGTGCATGTAGCCTGCTCTGAAGCATAGGTATCTTCTGCAAGATTCCCTTATTGGGATGTGCAGGTAGGCTTCCTTTAAATCCAGTGTTGCCAACCAGGCATTTTTGCCTAGCATAGGAAGCAGCTGATGAACAGTTAGCATTTTGAATCTTGGGATTACCAAAAAATGTTTAGGATAGACAAGTCCAGGATAAGACAGCAGGAATTGTCTTTTCTGTGTACCAGGAAAAGTCTTGAGTAGAAACCTTGCCCCCATTCTTCTTCTGGGACAGGTTGAATAGCCCTGATGGTTAGAAGAGAGAGAACTTGCTTTTGAGCCTCTGCCCACTGATTTGGGGGTAGGGCTGGCCAACTGTTCGGGGTTGGTAAGGAGTGGAAGTTGAATCTGTATCCTTGGGAAACTATATTTAAAACCCATTTGCCTTGGGTAATGAGTTCCCAGTTTTTTGCGTGCATAGCAATCTTTCCTCCTAAAGGAACAGTCAGTTGAGCAGGGCTTGGAAGGTTTAAAGTTAAGCCAATGTGACAGTTTACCATAGGGGGGTGTCTTACTACTTCCAGCTTTGGAAGTGCGAGCCCCCCACTGCTTAGGCCTGTGAGTACCTTGGGACTGAAGCCTGGGTGTTCTGCTGGTTCTGGTTTTGGACTGAGAAGGCCTGGAAGAGGCAGGAAAGGACCAATTCTTAGAAGTCCAGTGCCTACTAAATCTGGGAGGTTGTACTTGCAGGAAATCTTTAACAGTTTGCATAGATTTAGCTTTTTCCTCCATCTTTTTAAGTACTTATTCTGCTTTGTTACCAAACAGGCAGTCTTGGTTTAAGGGAGCATCCAGTAATTTAGCTTTAACATGATCTGGCAAAGATTGCTCCTTAAGCCAAGTATGCCTTCTAAGTACAGACCAAGTGACAGCAGCCCTGCAAGATGTCTCTAATGAATCGAAACCACATTGCAAAGTATGTTTTCCAACTTGTTCATCATAATGCATTAAGTCCTGAATTCTTTATTTTTAGCACATTCAGGAATCAACATCATTTTCTGTTTAAGCAATCCAATAATATGCTGCTGATACTTTAACATATGAAACTGGCAGTTTAAGGCCCTAATGGCCAAAGTTACAGAAGTGTTTACCTTCTTACCTCATCTGTCCAGGGCCCTGGAATCTCTATCCAAGGGGGGTAGGGCTTTTGGCAGTACTAGCCTTAATGCCTTTGGGCTCCTGTGAAATGGTCTCAGGATCCACAGTAGGATTCTTCAAGAGGAACTTGTAAGAGTCAGGGACTCTGTAATACCTGTCAGGTTTTCTGGGAGTTGGAGGTAAAGTGTCAGGGGCCAGGCTAGATTCCAACATGGCATCATCTACAATGTCCAGTACAGGAGGGATAGCTAAAGGCCTGTGTTGAGGTAGGAGTAAGAATTCCCTAAGCCTCTTTGGAGTCAAAGTAATCCTGGCTTTCCCAGCGGAAATGGTCCCTAAGAGTATGCAAAGTTTCACCAAAAGAGAAATCCTCTGGAGGGGAAGCAGAGGGAATGGAGTCCTCTGCATCAGAATCCTCATATGTAGATAAGGACAAATCCTGGTCATCAGAGAAAACAAAAATTTCAGAATCCTGATCAGAAGAATCAGAAGGAAAATCAGTTCTAGGTCTCTTAGAGGGAGAAGGGTGGCTTCCCTGATAAGAGTAATAAGGTCTTCAGCCATTCTTATCATTTGTGTTTTAGGCATAGGGGCCTGACCATGCAGTCTGGCTTCAGTTTTCTAGGCATGGATCGAGTTTTAAGCCTTGAAGAAGAAGATGGTGTTGGTTTAATGTGCAAGTCAGTAGGCCTGAATACACCCTCAGAAGCCAGTGCCTGCACAGCGGCTCCAGACCCATCCAAGGTAGAGACATCCGCAGGTTCCACAGTCAAAGAAGCATCTCGCAGCATACAGTAGAGGCCTGCAAATCTGAAGTAGCAGGTATCAGGGGCTGCGAAAGCGCCTCACTGAGTACCAACAAACTGGTGACTAGCTTAGGAGAAGCTTTGTCTGCAGCTTTGGACCTATGTGGTCTGTTTCTGTCGTTATTTTTGAATTTTTTCAGAATGTCAGTGGCCGGGTGGCTTACCAAAGCCATTTCTGGATAACTGAACCGAGTACCAAAATATTTAGATGCAAAAATGAACCGACAATGAATAGTTCGAGGCTTGAATAAGGCACAAAACCAACAGCAAGGTACATTGTGGTCTGGGCCTAGGCAAGGAATGCAGTACAAATGAAAATCTTTATGAGGTATTTGCTTTCCACAAGAAATACAATTATTAACTTTTACTGACATCGGTTTACAGTAAGAAAAAGGTTCCCCAATGGGGTACTTAGCTTAGTTGAAGACTTCGGATCTGAAACTCAAAAATGAAAATTTCAGGAGTCGGCTGACCGACACTTGTGAACTGCTTCTGCTTCGGGCACTGCGAAGCAAGGAAGACTGATGTAATGGCATCGGCTGCATGCTTTATACCCCTAATGACCTGACGACCTGACGTCATGGAAAATGAGTCAGCAACCGACGCAGGACCCAAGACTTTGATAATCAGGCCAACTGAGAGCTACCTGTAAGCAGATAACCCAAATGTAATGACTGCAACAGTGAAACACGAAGAACATCTGTAGTTTAGGCTCATCATTAGCTTCCTGCAAACAGGAAAAGCAGCAGTGTAATTTCAAAATAAAAGACATTTAAACAGACTTTGGAGGATAAGCACAACTAACATTCTTCAGGTATCTCTATGGTGTAGAACACAAAAGCTCTGATTGTGACCCAGATGGCTTGGATGGAAGGACCCAATGCCGACTCACCCTTAGATAGCAGAGGGATGTGTTCCAGCCCAATGTAATTCCAGCACCTATTGGACAGTTTCACAATGTACAGCATAAGCAAGCTATTGAACTGGATTTCAATTACTAAGAATGCAGAAAAGTTTCCAGCTAAAATTTTAACACTGGAACCCCCTTCCTTGTTGCTCCTTCCTAAGATCAACTGCAGACACAAGTGGAAATACATCCATTGTTCTCTAGAAGCTGTAGAAGAAATCCAGTGATCAGCTGTTTCACATCTGTCTAAGTTGAATGAAGGGTTGTTTTAGCAGGTTAACAACTGCAAGGCCAGTCTTAAACCACTTTCCTCAAGGCAACCGACAGTTTTTCAAGACTCGGGACAAGAAAAATGAAAGGAAAGTGAATCCTTCATTGAAAAGGATAGGTTCAAACACACCTATATGAGATTTGGCTTAGTATCAAGAAGCAACATGTAGGTGGTGGTGCCTAAATTACATAGGTACTGAATTTGAACTTGATGCCATAGAATCTTATAGCAAAGCTACTAAGGAAGTATATCACAGAACTCTCTGAGATAGACTGTGCTTAGAATGTATCTGGAAGAAATTTGGCATTTTAAATTCCTTTATTACACATAAAGTATACTAGTCATGTATTTCTACAGGACTTTCAGCATCCATTTTCAGACATAAATTGGGAAAATCCAAACTCATTTTTGCAACATTAATATACATATAAAACAGTAAAATTACCAGTAAATAAATGATACATTTGCATTACCAAGTATGTTGCAATACACAGAATAGGACTGGGTGTGCGGAGCTCATCATTACATTAGAAATCTGACCCAAATAGATTTTCCAAAAATCATAGCATATAAACTGTGGATTGAGGAAGGGTCACACAGATGGCTTCAGAAACTTTCTATAGTATAGGGTTGTGTGTAAATTAGAAAGGATAGCAGTAGGTGTTCCAAATCCAAAACCTCTTATCAAGAAATGCCCTCATGTTACAGTGGACTACATACAACTGCACAACTTATTGCTGGTTGTTCTGTAGTTATAGATTACGATTTGTAGACTAAGAGACAATAATGTAGCAAGATTTATGGAATCCAACCAATTGATTACTCCCTGTAAATGGATTATGTGATGAGTGTTTACCGGGGACTCAGTTTACTGACAGTCAGAAGTTTTGCTTTCTTCAAAAAATCACAAACAATTAATAATATGCAATAAAGGGACAACTTACCTATCATAGTACTGGAGAATGGAAGACAATCCTGGCTAGTGTGGCAGCCCACAATGGAAACAATCCTGCTGCAAAGAATGGGGAATATTCTAGCAAGCTCATACATGTACACATTCCACAATGACACTGCATGCCAGCTGTGGGACTATGGGCTGGGATATACAAAGAAAAGTCTCTCACTGCAGTCAGATTGGCACCATGATCTCTTGTCTGTCTACTTCCCTACAATTTTATTGTGTTCTTCCACCTTCTTGGTCCTGGAGGAAAGCTATGAAATGACATTAGAAAGTTGTCCCTGTGGGGACTAATAAGAACCTATGTTACACAGAAGGAGAGGAATTAGAAATAATTAAAACAAAATAATAAAGGCAGATCATCCACAACAATGCATTTTATATTTATATTGGAGATGTCCTACTGATGACTGCATTTATGAGGAGTCAGTTGATGATAAATATAAACATGTAGATATTCAAGACAGATGCAATAGACAGTGCAAACAGTAAAATATTTAAGTGTCAGATAAGAAAGAGAAATAAAAACTAAAAATAAAAAAATATATAATCACATGGGATCATCCAATATCAGTTTTAAGGAGAATCAAAAAATACAGATACAGTAAAGTACTGGTAGATATGGACATGGTCTATCTGTACTTCAGCAAGTGCTCCATCGCTAACCTACACAGGTGGCCAATAGCAAAGAAAGAAGGATTAATGTAGGAACAAGTACTACAAACAGACACAAGGTGTCGCTATGGGTGCCGCCTGCGCTCCAATATATGCCAACATGGTCATGTTGGAGTGGGAATCTGAGAAACTATTTAAAAGTGAACATTACAGACACATCAGGTATTATACAAGGTTCCTGGATGACATATTTATATTATGGGAGGGACCTGAAGAAAAGATAGAGGAATTCATAAGATACTTAAACAATACCAGTCAATATTTAAAATTCACCTACAATCACAGTACTACAGGTATAGCATATTTGGATACATATATATCGAGTAAAGAATGGAGATTTACATCTTGTATATATAGAAAAAACACTTTTTCGAATAATTATTTAGAATTCACCAGTACCCACCCCCTAAAGACAAAAAAGTATATTCAAGGGTCAATGCATAAGAGATGCAAGAATGACCTCTGAATATAGTGAAATATTGGAAGAAATAGAATACATCAGTGGATTATTTAGAAACAGAGGATATCCCCTTAAACTTATGTATGAAGTTAAGAAATATGTTATAGGGGAATGGGGGAAGAAATTTCATCCAGTATTAGGCAAATATGTAATCAATAGAATTATTACTGAGGAAAGTAGAATGGACTTCAAAAGAGCTTGCATATTGGAATGCAGTCCTCAGGTTACTTTAATCAAACAGATATTGAGAAGATATTGGAATATGCTATATTTTAAGAGACTATGAGCATTGTGGTAACATCCGTTTGTAGAAATCAAGAGTATGCAAGTGATGTAGACTGTATAAGCTATCTTGTGTGAAGTTAGTCTCTGCTTAGTGGGCAGCTATCTCCGTGAAGTTAGCGTCTCTGCTTAGTAATTTTATTGAACATGTATCTTTGCAGTACGCTTTTATAGCTTTTATTCTCATGATTGCCTGAATTTTGTAGGGTCTTGCTTTTTAGTAAAATCCTAGCAATGCTTTGAAGTGTCATGTGCTAACTATTAATATTGAATGTGAAGAAATAGTGTGTTTGGCTTTAAAATCAATTTAAACGTCATGATGGCCTGAATCTTATTAAGAGGTAATGAAGGTTTAATTTAATGAGCCCGCCAAAAGTTGGGCTATTTATTTGTCCTAGAATTGTTTTATGTCATTGCATCTGATGAAGCATAGTCTAACTATGCGAAAGCGCTCATCTTTGTTCCAAATAAACGATTTTCTACATCTTTATCGTGGATATTATTGTTTGAACTGTGATTACTTTGGGATTTGTCTACTTAAGAGATTTGTTCGTGGTGACTGTTCTCATTTTTTGGTCTTTACTGAAATATTGGAAGAAATAGAATACATCAGTGGATTATTTAGAAACAGAGGATATCCCCTTAAACTTATGTATGAAGTTAAGAAATATGTTATAGGGGAATGGGGGAAGAAATTTCATCCAGTATTAGGCAAATATGTAATCAATAGAATTATTACTGAGGAAAGTAGAATGGACTTCAAAAGAGCTTGCATATTGGAATGCAGTCCTCAGGTTACTTTAATCAAACAGATATTGAGAAGATATTGGAATATGCTAACAGTACATGAGACTGTGAAGGATTTAGTGGGAGATGCACCTATTTTTGTGTACAAGATGGGAATCAACTTGAAGCATACATTTGAAAGAAACAATGGAAACGAAGGTAGCAGAATTAAAGTCACTGGCACTAAAAAGTGTGGTTGCTGCAGATATTGTCAGTATATATTTGAGGAGGAGAGTCTCATTCTAGAGAGCATCAATAGGACTAGAACAACATTCAAAAGAGGGAATTGCAACACCAAGTTTATCATATATATGGCTATATGCCAGACGTGTAGAAGTTTTTATATAGGTAAGACTGAATGAACATTTAAGAGAAGGATATATGAGCATCTATACGCAATAAAGAAAAAAGATTGTAAAAATGCTTTGTTCAGGCATATAGAGGCTATTGACTGCAGCCACAGTTTTAGATTTGCCATAATTGAAAAACTACAAATAAACATAAGAGGAGGTAACCTGAAGGCATTATTGTCCGAAAGAGAGGTTAAATGGTAAATATTGACCAATGCGTCCACTTTACCAGGATTAAACGAATATATAAGTATAAAACCCATATTGCAAATGACACAATAATCAGTAAGGTTTAGTGGAGAACACCATTACAGTTTATATAGTTTATCTGGTTAGGATGGTACATTTTAGGACTTAACAAGATACATATAGGATGGCACAATCATTTACGGAGAAGAAAAATAACGTGAATTATATATATCTATATAGGTACTGCAGTTCATCATGAATTATTGAACTTTATATGTATCTATTTACATTATTATTCACTTATTTATTTATTTATTTATTTATTGACTCACATATTTAATTGTTTATGTATTTTTAAAAATTCATATATGAATTATTGAGTCGTATTTATGAAATGTGTTCAGTCAGGTTTTATATCAATTCAATATATTCCCATAGTATAGTAGGTATTGCACATTTTCATAATATATATATTTTTATAATATGTTTTATAACACACTTTCATAATACATATATATTTTATATTTAATCGTATTGGTTTTGCAAAAGGTTTTTATAAAGTTTTTTATACAAGAATATTTTATGGTTTTAAAACAAGTGGTTAGGCGCTGTTGTATTGTATTACACGACTTGTATTATGTATATTTATATATATCCCCAGTGTCTTATAAATGAACATCTCACGTAAAGGAAGTTATGGTTGGAAAGAATTATAAAGTGTATTTCAGCATATACAAATTAATTATTCAGTAGATATTCACAGTTCGATTTAGGAATGTGTATTTATTATTCATTTATTATACAGAATTATTCAAATTGTTGTTGGAGTGAAGTTTGGCACCAAAAAACATAAATTGGTTCAGTCAGTTGACTAATTGATCTTGAAGAAATCCACATGCTGGTGGATGAAAGCGCTAGATCAGTTACATGCCGGATTCACTATCATTTTTGTATTTTTGTTTTTTTTTTGGTAATGTTGTTTATGTCACAAAGTCATTGAGTGCTATTTGTTCACAATAAAAGGTCGTATTATTGTTTATTAGCAAGTTTTTTCGTTCTGGGCTGATTCGTATCTAGTTCTTGGTTTGGAAGTGTTGTCTGAATTTCTCAACCAGTTATATACAATTCTCCAGTGGATGGGAGGGAGGGAGGATAGCTTTACTCTTACAGTAACTACTCCACAAAAAAAAATGAGTGCTGTAAATAAGGACACAGCTACTGTATATTTACTGAGGAGGATCACCAACTGTAAGGCATAAAGTTAGGGTAAATTCTCAATAGTCTTGTATACTCAAAGGATGCAGACAGTTACAGGATTCCCAGAAAAAAACATCAACTCACAATCACATCCTGCCTCTGGACTGCATCTCCTGCTTATAATCTTTAGAAAAAGTATGGAATGTACACCACAAGGCATTTTCTAAAACATCGTATACAGAATAATTTCTGCAGTAAGCTGTTGTCCTGGTAGAATTTGTTTAATTTTGTATGATGAAGGCTGGTGGCATACCTCTTGTCATAACACAGCACTAGAATGGGACAGCCATTTGAGTAATAACTGTTTATTGGCAGGTGAGAATTCCTTTTCTTTCTTGGAAGTAAAAAAAAAAAAAAAGAAAGAAAAAGAAAAAGAAACAGCACTACCAGAATAAACTAACCATTCTAATAAAACAAATAATAAAATCACAAACAGATGTAGCATACAACAAATTAATTTAAAAGAGTAAAGTACAAGATTTCACATAAAAATAAAACACTTTCTCAAGTATCTAAAAAAATCCAGCACCACATATAATATATATATATATATATATATATATATATATATAAACCCTAATTAATACAATTATTCAATCGATTGACAATTAATGAAGCAAATCTCTTTTCTTTAAAACAGATTTAAAGGGACAGCACTCATTAATACCAGTAATATGCACAGCATTCTTTCTGGTAATCCATTCATATTCACTCCTTTCTGTCCTATTTAAAATGTCACCTGCCCTGATATCTACATGAATCAGCTGTAATACCATAAACTTAAACCATGAGAAATACCAAGTTTTGCTAAAGCATTAGAGGTATTCAATTACAGAGATATGTACCCATCAAAATTTGTAAGGTGGGATCCTATATTAGCTCTATTATTAGTATTGTAAAAGAAAATTGTCCTATTTTAATAACATCACCTGATATTAAAACAGATTGTTGGTACTTTTCCCAAGAATATTTTTTAGGAATAAACCAAATTTAAAACAACAGCTATGTTATAAAATGTCACTTTCCTCAAATTCAATCATTACAGATCCCACCTTACAAAATTTGAGGGGTACATATACCTGTAACAGCTGTAGTTATTGTAGCTGTACAGATATGACTGATCATTTTATGCACCCATGTACTCAATATTGATATGAAATTTACCATCATACTGAATGCCCCTCATTTTATGTAGTTAAACCAACAGGTGACTAAGTCATAGGGTATCCCAACATTTATATGATATCAAGAAATTGAACACCTCTAATGATTTAGCAAAACATGTCATAGCTAATGGTATTTGTCATAGTTTTAAGTTTATGGTATTACAGTTAATTCATGTACATATCAGGAGAGGTGACATTTTAAATAGGACAAAAAGGTGTGAAGAAGAATGGATTACTAGGCTGAATGCTGTGCATATTCCTAGTATTAATGAGTGCTGGCCCTTTAAATATGTTTTAAAGAAAATAGATTTGCTTCATTAATTGTCAGTTGATTGAATAATTGTATTAATTAGAGTTTATATATATTAGATGCTGTGCTAGATTTTTTAGACACTTGAGAAAGCGTTTTTTTACATGGAAGCTTGTATATTACTCTATTAAATTCATTTGTTGTGTGCTACATCTGTTAATGATTTTATTAGACGTAAAAATAAAAACAATATTTCTGATTTCTTTGCTTTTTTTTCACAGTACATAAACTGTACCTGTTAGAGTTGCACAAAGCTCACCATCCTTTTCATAACTTGCAAAGACAAATAGCAGTTGCATTGCCTGGCTTAGATGTTACTGCTGTCAATACTTTGGGCATGAATGTGGAGTTTTATGATGAAGGCAGAACAGTGGATTAGTGTGCAGCTTTCTAATACATCTGTGTGTGTGCGTGTGTATGTGCTTGAACACTTAGTACCCATAATGCAAATACCTCTCACTTCACTGTGGAGGAAGAGGCTGTGATGGTAATTCTGCCTTAATGCTGTCATTCTGTGTTGAATTAAAGATACAAAACATTGAAATCCTGAGTCAAGTGTCAACATTTATCCAGTAGGATAGTGGCATAACTGGTTACCCTTCAAAAATATGCTTCTGTTACCAAAAAAAAAAAAAGAAGGAAGTTAATAAATTGGGTCTTGTAACTTTGAAAACCTCCAACCACATATGGCAGTGGCTAGAAAAAATGTTTTCTAATACATACATATCTTTGCAAATTTGTGAAGTTCAAAGGGAGGGAAAGTTGGCTTTTTCAACACAAGATTTAAATCCAAAATAGGAGAAATGCATCTCTGTCTTGTAGTAAGGCTTTAATAGCTAGCTTGTTGCAATCTGAAGAAAAGCTGGAAAACAAACACATTCCACAACTGCATGGACTTTGACTGAAGAATAATTTAAGTTGTATTATACAATGAATAGCCATTAATATTTGAAAACGAGCATACTGATTGGTCAGCCCAGTCAGCATGCCCATTTTAAATCTGAGCATATACCAATGGAAAAAGGTCCGGTCACCCGGACTTTTTTCCATTGGCATATACTGTAAGTTTATTTTTTTTTAACAAAAATAAATACATAAAATCAGAAATCCAGACTCTGGACATAACAGAGGGACAGGACAGAGAAAATACTAGGAAAATCAGGTAAGTTATTCAAATCGAAAGACACGTACCTGATTTTTCTTGTATTTCCTCCACTCTGTCTCTCTCCTACCCATAAACTCTCCAAAACTGTTTTTTTATTTAAAAAAAAAAAAAAAAAAAAAAAAAAAGGTGCAACAGAGACCTTCCTTTCCATAGCACTGATGTACTGGGTATGCGTGGGAATGCAAGTCCCATAAGTATGTGCAGTACATCAAAAAAAGCAACAGGATATGAAGCAGAAGCAGAAGCAGAAAGACACCATGGTGCCATTATACAAATACATTATTTAAGAAAATTAAGTATTGTTTTTCTTTAATAATGCCATTGTATAATAGCAATAACTGACTTTGTGGTGTGGTATATTAAGATTTACCCATGGCTGGCTTTATTTAATCACACTAACCATGGGTAAATCTTAATATACCACACCGACATCATCGGTTATTGCTATAATAGAACAGAAGACTTAAACAGTGCAGTATTGTTAAAATGGGAAAATGAAAAAGGTCCAAGTCTAGTAACATAAATCACAAGCAAATTTCTCCCAGGTTAGAATGCAAGATTTTCTTGTCCTTAGTCTTTTGGTATCCTTTAGGATCCACTCTAAATTGGCCCTAGGTGTGAGCGCATGCGTGTGTGTGCCTTCTGTGGAAGGTCGGGCGCCGGGCTGGCAACTCGACACTGTAAAACTCAACTGCCAATCATGAGCGGACAGTTGATCCGCTGTGGTGACCCCTAACCAGGAAAAAGCCGAAAGAAGAAGAAGAAGAAATAGGATGAACTGTTGAGAGGAATTACTCTATCCTCCATGCTAAGACATTCATACTTTTGAGACTGTGATGCAAGACCTTGCCTTCCTGATGTGTCACTAAAGACATCTGCAAAAGTAATGGCCTAAATGTGACCTGATGATGAAAATTCACAAGAGCACACCTGTATCATATAAAATCCTTCATCCTCACCAGAATATTAAGGTGAATAAGGTGACGCTATTATCTTCATTTTTAATTTCCTTTCTTGAACTTTCTTCAGTGACAGAGAAGAGCTATACTTCAGTGGTCTTTGTTGGGCAGAAACTGTCTTGAGGAAGGTGCTGACTTACGTCTGTAATAATTTAATGCAGTTTGCTGATCTATATTAAAGTATTCTTTGGCAAAGGTTTCATAATCAAAAGGAGTGTAAATAATTCTACACCCAGACTTGGGGGATAAGATAAAGTGCCAGGAGTAGAAAATCACTGAAATGTACTAGGTTCTTCCACCATTAAACCCTCTAGACTTTGCAAGGTCTCAAACAACAGGTGCCTGTAGAATACAGGATACATATTTTTAAATGTTAAAGAGACAGCTAAAAGAAACTGTCTTATGCGGTGCATTTGCATTATAGACTGGTCGGCCAGAATATAGACCCCCATCGAGATTTGGCCATTCATTCATTGTCTCTACCATAATGGGTTTCTGTGCAGACATTGTTTTGTATCAGAAGTGACAAACTACCAGCAGAACAGGAGAAATGTATCTGCAGAAGTGGGAATTGTATTTGTTTGCAAGACTTTACTATTTACAAGTACACAAGCATAATTCACAGTGGAAATGTGGCCCAAATGCAACCAACAGAAATGCTACTGCAGCATGGAACTTTTGCAGAAAATTGGAAACTTTGGTTCTATAAATTTTGTTTATACCTCAGTAAAAGTAGCCTAGCTAGGATGCCAAAGGTGCAGTGCATTGTGTTTCTGCATGTTACTGGGTTGACGTTTTAAAAGGTATTTAACTCTTGTTGAACAGAAGAAAGACAAAATAACAACAATAAGAGAGAAAGTCAGGTATTGCTGTTATGCAAAAACATTTCTTTTTCTTTATGAGGGCAAATGATCTTACAGAGAATATACATACTTATGTAACTGAACTGAAAAAAATAGAACAAAAGACTTAATTTTGGGAGTTGAACAATTCATTAATTACAGACACAATTTGTGGTACATGGAATACCTAAGCAATGGGCAGGCTTTTAAGAGAAATACATAGTTATCCAAGATTGTTATCAAAAGCATGGACATATGTACAGTAAAATAAGTTGTTAGCACATAATTAAAAGAATTAACTGAACAAATGGTTGTAAGAAAACCTGTAAGTAAAACAAATGTTAAAATACAAGACAGTGAGGCTGTGTTACAGAAGTAAAGATTTGAAAAACTCATTTGACAATTCATTATGGCAGTAACAAACTAGACAAATGTTTGTGCCTTTGAAATACAAGCATGCATGTGATATGTATAGCTATAGGCATGTCAGGAAGTTTTGTGCTGCTGCAAATAAATTATGTACAATAAAAGCTAGAAAAACACACTTTTTCTAAAATGCATAAGTGCAAAGGCAAATGTGCTCAAAAATTGTGCTTTCTGATGAATAGAAACATGGAAAGTAAATTCCTGTGAGAATTATGGAAAAGAAGGCCAAGGTAAAATACACAATACATGATACCGCACAGACTGGTTATAATAGACATTAATATACTTTTTACCTTAAAAGGGGGATGCAGACTTTTGTGAACATAAATTTCAATGCTAATGAGCTTATCATAGGGAAGTACATACCATTTGGCGCCCTTGCTTTATAGAGATTTCACGAAGGCTTTATATAAGTTAGATACATCCTTTGTGTCTTGTCTTATTTACTTGCCATGTACACCCCAAAGTACCAAGAAAGGTGCTAAGGTATTAGCCTTTGGAGTACTGATGTCAGTGAGGAGGAGAAGACTGGCACTTTGGAAAAGAGATGTATGCACCTGCGTGTTAATAACTGCCTTAGAAATACCTGTTTACTCGGTTACTACAGTTACCACCAAAGACAGTGACCTCATGCTAAGCACTGCAGTGTTTTAGCTTAGCTCTAAATGCAGTATCAGCATTCTTTTATGCCAATACCTCACTCTCTCACCACTGTCACAAACTACCAGCAGCCTCTTGACAGCTTGCAGCTGCCACCGTTGCCCCATTGCTCCATCCTAGTAATGGCTTTGTATAAAAGTTTTGGTTCCTGTACAAGGCACTCATTCTGGCAGCAGTTCTACTCTTCCCAAAGTGTCCAGCCTTAAAAGACATATCCCAAATGTTGGATCTCTTCCCAAACCCTATCTTATTAAACAAAAGGCAGTATTTAAAACACAATAATTATTTGTTGCCATCATCTAAAAACTGTATTTTAACTTGCAAGTTACCTGATGAATAACATCTGTTTGATACATAACCAAACTTAGAGCGCTAGAAGCCAAAAACTAAAATTATTTTCCTTTCTAGAGCATCAAATGTCTTCATAGTCTTACCAGGAGGAAAACTTTCTGCAGCAAAGTCCACACATTTCAAAACGTGTGCCAAGGTTTTAAACCAGTATACATTTATTTATTTGCTTTGTTTGTTTATTAGTACTTTATTAGCCAGATAAGTGGGCTGGTTTTCAGAGCATTAACAGTCATTAATTTTCCAAAAAGAAAACAAACAGTACAAACAGAAAATGAGAGCCATAACATTGTAACTTAGTATTACGTCAATACATGCTCCACATGACAGAGTTGTGATGTTATTTGTTAGTGAGGTGATTCAGTGGCTAACAAAACACTGGTTAAAGACTACAGAGAAAAAATTATGATGTGGCAGTCACAGCTAATTTATAACCTAGTAAAATATTGTTCACTTTCACTGGCCAAACAAATGGAATTGCAAGTTGACACAAAAGTAAATAATATCAACGCAGTTATTTTAATCAAGTAATGATTTAGTAAGGCAGAGAAAGGAAGGAGAAGGAAAGATTATTTACAAATGCTAACTACAGACAGATTGAATAAACTAGCAATAAAAAGTTAATAAACTGGGCAGTCCAAAAATGCAAACTAAATATTCTATTAGCTATATATAGCATATCTCCAAAGAACTGCAACAAAGTATAATATCACATTTAGGGAAATAAACAATCTGACTAAAACATTTAGCTTTATTATTGGGGAAGATATGGAGAGGATACAGAAAGAGAAGGAAGCAGTCAAGCTGTCTTAACTTCTGAAATAGCTGCCTTTCTTTTAAAAACTAACCAAAACCACAATGAAAGTGCTCAGGAATAACATGAAGAAGAGAAAAGTCATGTCACCTAGGACAGGACTTGCTTCATCTTGATCGATTTCACATTCGGTTTCTTCAGAATCATTGCCTGGCAGAACACACACTGTTTATTCAAAAATTATTCTTTGGCTGCTGGGAAAAATGGAATATAAAGCCCAACTTCTAAACTGGATGACACTGATTACAGGACAATTGATAGATGAGCAGGTAATGTGTGCTTAGCTCGAGAATCTTTGGATCATTAATATGACCACTTAAGGAAGCTCAAAGCCATAGCCAAGGGTAATGATCAGAATGTTCACTCTTATGTAGGGACCTTTGTCTCACGTATCTAAACTAATATAGGAAAACTCCTATTCTGTTTCAGTATAAAAGAAAGCAGAAAGCAGCCTGTGTAGTAAGATACACTGCTGCTTTTTCCTCATAAGGTTTCTGTCTCCAAGATGAAATGATGGCAGCAATTCTGTATTGTCACATCATGTACCAGACAATGGCTTTCATATATTATTTGTCTGAAGACGTTAGTATCCCACAGAGAGCCAAATAGGCTACACTCCAAAAGGAGACATCTGATACAGCCACTATGGAATACTGGAGACTTTACTAACTGAAGCCTCATACTACTCCTAACCTGGCTTCATGGTATATAGGGTGAAGCCCTGACTGCAATAAAGGGGACTGGGGATCAATTAGTATCCCCATCACTGGAAGAGCCAGGCAGGAGGGGAGAAGTGAAGGGACACAGCCCAATTTGAATTTCTCTTGAATGAAGAAGGATGCACATACCCACAGAGCACATAGACAAGGAATAATTTCATGGACATCATGAAAATGACTTGCTACATTTTGAGGTTGGTGGGCAAGGTTGCTTACTGGTACGCATCCTTTGCAGAAATGAGACTGATAACACTGTCACTTATAACATTTCCCAACTTACTTAACAGAACTGTGTGGGTCACAGATTTAAAAAGAAAAAAAACTTGAAACATCCCTGATGATTGCTTAAATGATGGCTCCTCTCTGCTAACTTGTGCCTTTGTTGATGAGGGAAGATTAAGTCACTGTCTGAGAGGAGGCAGAGACAAAAATAATGCCAAAGAAAAACAATCTTGACAACAGTACCTGTATTGTGTATGGTGCTACACACTGTGGGCTGCACACCCTGAGGATTTTTTTGAGCACAGCTCTACATTTCTCAGCAGGTGGAACCATGACAAAATCACATATTGATATACAAGATATTCTAGACTGCTACCAGCAACCATAATAAAGAAAAAAAAAATTAACCAGCAAAGCACATAAAAATGAAGATTACTGTAGTCTTGCTTTATATTTTAATTTGTGCACTGGACTTGCCTACCCACAATGACAGTACTTAAAGGGTTTGCCATTTTTTATTCTTGGGAAGTTCTGAAGAGGTGAAACCACCCGTGATTTTTGTAAGATGGAGAAAGCAGACCAGGCAAATGGCAGAATAATGTCCAGCATCTTCCAATTTTTTTTTAGTGTAATCCTTGCGTCATTTTTACAAAGAAAGAAACCAAAATCAATGAATGAAAGTCCACTATACTGGCATAGAAAGACAAAGCGTATGTATGTCCCAGATGTTTTTAGTTGAGTTACCAACTCAAATGCTGGAGGAGCTGGTGAGAGGTGAAACATGAATGATGAGCCAATCCCTACTCACTTCACTCAGGGAAGAGGGGATGGGTGCACAAGTTTGGGGTGCACATAACTATGGTAGAATTGCTGTAAGACTCCAGAGATCTTGCACAAGTGCTAGCTTCAGGGGAGTGGGTGGGGTAGCTTGATGAGTTACATCATAGTTACATCATTTGCAGAAATGACACCCTCAAGAATGCCTAATGCATGCTGACTCCTGTAGCTTATCACTGGGCATGTACCATGGCTTTAGCTGTTAATAGTTCTTAAAGCCCACACCAACCCACACCCACCCACACACAGACCCCCACACACAGATCCCCCCCCCACACACACACACACTCACACATGCACACACACACACACACACACACACACACACACACGCACACACACACACACGCACGCACGCACGCACACACACACACACACACACACACACACACACACACACACACACACACACACACACACACACACACACACAAACAGCCCCCTGATATGGTTAATGGGCATCACGCTGTTTCTGCTGCTACAAGAAATGAATGGGCCATAAGTCCCTTATATCCCAGGGAAACAAAGTAGTAAAATGCACAAGTGGATTGTCACTGGATCATACCCAAATAAGGAAAGGAAGGGAAGGGAAGGGAGAAAGGCAGTTACAAGAAGTTAGGAATCACGCAATGCCAAAGTGATTACAATTTGTACATCTGCTGTTATGCACACATGATATGTTTAACATATCCAAAAGTCTGATTCAAGAGATGAGAGAAATATTTTCTCAAAGCTATAATTTTCCTCCTAAAATGTGACTTTCCTTCATATAAAGAGATTAGAAATCAAGATTATGAGAATTCCATTGCTGGCAAAAGAAGCTTTGATTCTGAGGCATGGTTAAAATTGTTTTGTAAGTACTGTAGTAAGAAGGTTATAGCCACAAATGTTCCACCACAATCAGTGCACATAAAATGTGAGCAACACTTTCTGTAATTTAATCTATTGTGCAAAAACAAATTTTATGAATCAGAAGGAAGCAAAGTTAAGCACTGACACTCTGCTACCTGGATGGTGGGTGGGATATGGTGTGGATGAAATATTATGTCCTTTTCAGATTCTGCTGCATCATGAAAAAAAAAAAGCTAGCCATGAGATTAACAACATATCTGGACATATGCTGGAACCCGAACACTTAGCATCAGTCTTAAAAATGCTGGGTGAGAATAAGATGCCAGCCCTGAGAACACTTCTTCAGAACTTCATAACCTGAGATAAACAAAAAAGTCATAGAGGCATGTCCCAGGAAGACTGTAGAAGTGACTTGTAGGATCCATTAATAAATACTAGTCCAATTAATGGTGATCAGTGAAAATGATATATGGTAATCTTGTAATCACAGTTAGAACACTGGTTATCTTGGCACCCATTAATGGCCATCTCTATGCATCATTTTAGAAACATACGTTCTGAGCTTTGGGGGCTGCAGAACTGGCATGAAGGCTGAAGACATCCCACCCATTATTGTTTTTTATATAAGTATTTTATATTTTAAAGTAAATTAAATCATAAACTGTGAAAACAATAGTAGTTTTTCTGTTTTTTTTCTTTTTTGTCCTTGCTGACTGGTTAGAACATATCATGTGATTCTTGAATCACTGTTTATTAACCATGTTGATTTTCTATGTATCTTTTTCAATGCTTTATGACTACCTTCTACAGCTCAAGAGGCCTAACCATTAATCCATAACAGCAGTAGAATGGCCTCTTTGTCAGTTGAAACGTACACTCCTAACACTCAAAAGAAAAGTCTTATGGTGTCAGTTCAACTTCTGCTTCTATATACAGCATGCATGTGGTCATATTCACTTACGGTGAATACTGGTTTAAAGATTTTAGTATTCAGCAGTTAAAGCAATAAAGCTCTTCAACATGAAATGAAGAGGTACTACAAAAACACTTGTAAAGAAATCTGATAAATCAATTTTGAATTCACTCAGCAAAAGAGAATTTTGTCAGCCTGTAAATCTGCTCCATCCTGCTACCATATGTTAATACCATTACATTCATTGAATGAAATGTCAGTTATGGCAACACAAGTTCAGAATCACACAGCAGTGTTAGCACTAGAAATTCCTAAACAGCTTCACCAGCTAAAACCCTTCCACCTGAGTCAAAGTGCAACAAATTACATTTCTAAACAGCAAGATTGATGTCTTTAACGTATGATAAGACATGGGCAAACACATAAGATCTCCAGTTTCAGCTTTTTCAGATCTTCCATTAATTACAGTTGACACATAGAAAATAACTGGAATTTCAAAGTAAGAAATTTCTGATTTAGTGCAGTGATGCATTGCACTTTGAAGTATTTCCACACCACAATTATTCCAGATAAGGACAATTATAACAAGAAAGCCAGTTATCAAAATATTATACACTCACACCAGTTTCCAATTCAGATACTGAAAATTTTCAATATTCTGAAAATCACTTGAAAGAGCTACACAAACTGCTCACATATTTTTTCTAAAATGCAATTTTTCCCTAAACCATGATATGTAAAAATAACTTGACATAAGCTACATATTTATTGGCAAAAGAAAAAGGTTCTGAAAAGTGCAAAGCTCCCCAAGGCCCTCCTAACATTGTACTTCTGTTAAAACTGAGTCTGTGAAAAGGCATCTAAAACCTTTTGTAAGTGGTCAAGTCTCTCCTTCAGAGATGTTGAAGACAGAACCATAGTCTGATAAGCAGGATCAAGAGGCAAAACAGCTAGTAACCACCAACACCAAGCAGGTCCATCTGGGGAAACCTATGAAAGAAAATAAGATAAATTAAAAATGGACTGAAAGAAGGGCATATTTCATCAGAACAAAATGTATTTCTAGCAATTAGCTTTGTAAAGTGTTTGTTACCGAAGTATGTCAGTAGAAATTAAACATATCTGAGAATAACAGACTAGTATAAAATATGAATTTGTTTAAATTTTCCCTGTTATGTATGCAGTATTAAAAGACTGAAACTGGGTGAACTCTCTAATGCATACCAAATGACTATATATAGTGGCTATAAAAAGTTTACACACCCCTGTTAAAATGCCAGGTTTTTGTGATATAAAGAAATGAGACCACAATAAATATTTCATCACTTTTCCCACCTTTAATATGACCTAGAACCTGTACAATTCAATTGAAAAACAAATATGTTAGGGGAAAAATATAAAAAAATAAAAAATGTACAATAAGCTGGTTGCAAGTGTGCAAACCCTTAAACTAATACTTTGCTGAAGCACTTTTTTGATTTAATTACAGCATGCGGTCTTCTTGGGTAGGAGTCTATCAGCATGGCACATCTTGACTTGGCAATATTTGCCCACTCTTCCTTGCAAAAGCGATCCAAATCTGTCAGATTGCGAGGGCATCTCTCGTGCACAGCCCTCTTCAGGTCACACCTCAGCCCTCTTCAGGTCACACCACAGATTTTCTATTGGATTTAGGTCTGAGCTCTGGATGGGCCATTCCAAAACTTTAATTTTCTTCTAGTGAAGCCATTTTTTTGTTGATTTGGATGCATGCTTGGGTTCATTGTTGTGTTGAAAGGTGAAATTGCTCTTCATCTTCAGCTTTCTAGCAGACACCTGAATGTTTTGGGCCAAAAGTGACTGGTATTTGGAACTTTCATAATTCCCTCCACCTTGACTAAAGCCCCAGTTCCAGCTGAAGAAAAGCAACCCCAAAGTATGATACTGCCACCACCATGCTTCACCGTGGGGATGGTGTTCTTTTGTTGATGAGAAGTGTTGTTTTTGTGTCAAACGTACCTCTTGGAATTGTGGCCAAAACATTCAACCTTGGTCTCATCAGACCATAACACATTTTCCCACATGCTTTTGGGAGACATGATGTACTGTTTTGCAAATTTTAGCTGGGCCTGGATGTTTTTCTGTGTAAGAAAAGGTTTCTGTTTTGCAACCCTACCCAATAGCCCAGACATATGGAGAATACAGGAGACTGTTCTCACATGTAATACACAACCAGTACTTGCCAGAAATTCCTGCAGTTCCTTCAGTGTTGCTGTAGGTCTCTTGGCAGCCTCCCTGACCAGTTTTCATCTTGTCTTTTCATCAATTTCTGGAGGGATGTCCAGTTCTTTGCAAAGTCACTGTTGTTCCATATTTTCTCCACTTTTTGATGACTGTCTTCACCGTGTTCCATGGTATATCCAATGCTGTGGAAATTTTTTTGTACCCTTCTCCTGACTGATACCTTTCAACAATGAGATCCCTTTGATGCTTTGTTTGCTCTCTGCAAACCATGGCTTTTGCTGTAGCAGGCAACTGAGTAAATGTCAGGAAAATCCTACAAGGACAGCTGAACTTTATTTGGGGTTAATCAAAGTCTCTTTAATTGATGGCAGGTGTGTACCCAAGAAGACTGAATGTTGTAATTAAATCAAAAGGTGCTTCAACAAAGTATTAATTTAAGGGTGTGCGCACTTATACAACCAGCTTATTGTACCCTTTTTATTTTTTATATTTTTCCCCCTAACAGATTTGATTGTTTTTCAACTGAACTGTACAGGTTATAGGTCACATTAAAGGTAGGAAATGTTTTGAAATGATTTATTGTGGTCTCATTTTTAATATCATAAAAACCTGCCATTTTAACAGGGATGTGTAAACTTTTTTTATCCACTGTACATGGTAGTTGCTACTTTGTCAAACAGCACTTTTGTTGATATCTGTTTAGTCGACACAGTTTTATCAACTAAATAAATGGTTAACACATGTCAAAAAAGTAGCATATTGGAGGATTCTTTGGGTTGGAGAATTTGCCCCTTCCAGAGAATTGTGCAATTTTGGGGTCAGACTATGTCATTAGCAGGTGTGTAGGGGCAAAGTGGGATTGCCCCCTGCAAAAAAAAATTTTAGTTTAGTTTATTTCTGCATGCACCATGATTGATGCTTAGTGCATGTGTAATAGAGTGCCAACATGAATAATGTTGATTATTTGGTGTCAACATTATTCATGTTGATAAAATTGCCATTGTATAAAGGTAAGTAAATCCATATATTTATAACTGAAAGAAAACAACATTAGTTAAAAGATTGTCTGTGTAAATGTAAGTTGACTGTATCACTAGAATCTCCAACTACCAAAACATAAGAAATAGAAAAAAAACAAACAAACAACCACAATGGTCAGGATCCACAGCATTTATTGTAATCACTCTGTCTTGGCAATACTGCCTTCAAGGAGTAAATTCATTCATTTATACCCCTGTCTATAAATACACAACTTCATATACACACCCCTTTCTGAATTACACTTAAACAATTAAACAATAAAAAAAACAATCAATGGATAAAAAATTTCCAGTTACATTCTTGGTTCAACCCACATGTAAACCTAGTATTACATTTTAAAATATACAAAGATTCTTTATATAAGAGCATATTTTTGATGTCACCAATAGCATATTATGAACATTGCATTTTTTCTAAAACAGTAGCTTGTAATCCTGTTGGATTTTCCTCATGCACCATATTAAAGTGTTCTGCCACTGAGCTTTCGGTTTTGTTGTTTACGATATCCCTTACATGTTCCCTTAATCTTGCCTTAAAGGACCATTTGCTCTCTCCCACATAAAATTTGTCACATGGACACCTAAAGGCATATATTATGTCCTCTGTTTCACAATTAAAGTATTCCTTAACATTACAATTTCTCCCATTCATCCTTCTAAAACTCAATATTATGTGTTTGCACACCTTACATTTTCCACATGGTTTCGTCCCATATTCCATTAGATGTTCCACTAGGGTCACAGGGGGACTTACAAACCTACTCTTCACAATGAAATAATTTATGTTTCTACCTGTCTTATCGGACATCTTCAGGTACTTATCAACCCACTGTGAAAAATCCTTCAAGCAGGTAATAAATTCCCAGTAATATTTGCCCCATTTTACAACCAGCAAACTTAAATAATTATAGGTAGTTACAAAATATATATCCTCATTCTTATTACTATTGCCTTCTATAGATTTGAATTTTCTAGAAACAGGATCTTTCTGTATACATTAACTAATAAATCTATTCCAAGAACTCTGCAATAGCTCAGAATCATAACCTTGGGACATGAACATACGAACTGTTTGTGTTAACTTCCCAACAAAATCTGCTTTATTGTTACATAATTTATATAGGCATATAAACTCACCATAAGGTAACACCTGAATGGTATGGCCAGGATGGCAACTATCTGCCCTCAAATAAAGGTTGGCATCTCTAAATTTTTGATGTACACTTGTCCTATTATTATTTCCACTTGTTATACCCACTATTATATCAAAATAGGACACTCTTTTATCTTTTTTCAGACTATCAAATTCAAGATGGAATCTATTCCTTTGTAATTCTGCCACAAAACAGGGGTGGGTGTTGAACATTTAAATAGATTTACAGCAGATATTAGACGTTGCACGTTTGATTCTCAGTTAGAGCGTCTTCTGTGTGTCGATATGCATGAATGGGCGTTCCTTTGCTGAAGGTTGTGTGTTAGACCCAGCAAGCCAGCACATAAAACTCTACTGCCAATCATTAGCGGACCGGCTTTCCACTGTGGCAATCCCTAACCGGGAGAAGCCGAAAGACAGTTATTAATATCAAGCTAAAAAAATATGAGGATGAACTTGTTGAAAGAAAGAAGGGTAAGCTTCTGTGAGACATCAAGGATTATGCCAATGGTAGAGCCTTTGTTATGCAAAGCAATCGCAAATACTCACGTCAGCATGTGAGGTTTGAGGAAGGAGGAAGTAATGGCAACTAGCGTTATAATACTCCCAGATTCTTATACAAGAATAAGAAAAATCTAAAAAGATTATTATGCTATCCAGATAACCAGAAACCTGGTGTGTCTGAGTGTGGAGCCAGTACATTGGCATGTGAAGCATGTAATTTTTGTAACTATGTAGACAGTAGTGGGTGTTTTCAACATCCTGATAATGGACGTAGGTTTGATTTTAAGGTGTACGCAATCTGTCTGACTCCACATATGGTCTACCTTGCCAGCTGCACAGTTTGCCAAGCATTTTATATAGCCAAGACGGATAGACCTCAGAAAGACAGAATTAGGGAGCATTTATACAGTATCCATTGTGCTTCTGCCAACAATGCCTTGTCTAAACATGTTATGACCACTGATGCGAGACACTCTTTTAAGTTCATGGTGATTGATAGGATAAACCCCAGTGTCCAAGGTGGTGATATTAGAAACCTTACTGAAATGAGGGAGGTCAACTAGATGATTAGGTTAAGAGCAGATCAGGACAGTGGTCTTAATGAAAAAGTCCCATTAAGACCCATTCTAAAGGGACGAAGCCTTAGAAAGTGATAACTGCTGAGTGTTATTAAAATATATATATAATACCATTATATACATTTTTATTTACATTTCTTTTATATATTATATGTATATTGTTGCATTATTTTATATTATTTTTTTATAGTATTTGTTTCAAACAGATCAATGTTAGATCAGTCCTGAAAGTGTATTGACACATTTTTCAGGAATGTTTGAATGATTTTACTTCAGATATAGGTTGTCATTAGTTTAATTGTTTTTTATTATGCATATGCTATATTTATGCTTGGTTTTATATAATGCTTCACGTGATTGGTTCAACCTGTCTGGCTCACTTTGATTGATGTTTGCATATATAAGCATGTTAGTTCATTAATTTTTCTGTAGAAGGTCTGATGAAGCAGATGTGAAAGCATTTACCTTTTTAATTTTATGAGCAAATAAACATTTTTTTATAACTCCTGGCACTGTTTTATTCCGCTGGTGTTTGCTGTTACACATTATTTTTTTTTATTGTTTAATTGTGTAATTCAGAAAGGGGTGTGTTTATGGAGTTGTGTATTTATAGGCAGGGGTATGAATGAATGAATTTACTCCTTGATGGCAGTATCGCCGAGACATCAGAGTGATTACAATAACTGCTGTGGATCCTGACCATTGTGGTTGTTCTTTCTTGTATCACAAGAATCATCTGTTATAGCAATTCCATCTTCTACTTCAGCAACTACAGGTTTTCTTCTTTATCTCCACATCCCTAGCAACTTCTGACAACCAAGCCCTCCCCAGTCAGACCTGAACTCATGCATTCCCTGGGAGTAAAAACCTGCCAGATCTCCTTAGGTAAGACCCATCCAGGGACAATGTCATCCAGACAGTCACTGCAAAATTTTTGCTCTCTCCATTATCCCTGCAATGAGACCATTGCTATTTTTTGGCCTAACCCCTTTCTCGGGTAATAATAAGAGCTGCAAGAACTGATTATGACCCTCTGTTGCACATACATGCTTCTTCTCATGCACAAACAAGGACCACCATCATAGACTTTAGTGGTCACACCCATGTCCTCACTGCACTGGTTCTAACCCCCACCCCTGTATCCTGACATACCTCCACCGTTACACATCTCTACCCTTTAGCAACAGCTGTGATAGCACAGCAATGGTGACAGCCTATTGGTTCACCATCACTCCCCAGGATGGACACACCCATCCTTTCTGCCTCTTCTGTGAAAAACTCGAACCACTAGTCAAACTCTGGTCAACTGGTAGATAAGTACATCTATTTCACCAGTAGAGACTAAGCAACAGTGTAACTTACTAAAAGGATACAAGGCCTAAACAACATCTTCTACATGGACCATCTCAAAGCCCTGCCACTATATTTGGTGACTACAGAATGTTAACAGGTGATCCGAGTCTGGAATACAAAGCATCCTCCAACCCAATACTAATGGATTTACTGCACATTAGCAGGTCAAATGGCATCAGAAATACTTGGTCTATGAATCTAAACCTCTTGTGCTACATCAATAGAATGGTTAGGAGGGACAGATATATCTCACAGAAGATACTGCTGCTCTGGAACAGACTTCACATCTACATAAAACAAAATTCATCCCTGTCCATATTCAAGTGCAACTTGGGTCTATGGATGGGAAACAGAAACTTTACCTCAGGACTGCCTGCTGTACTACTAATGGACAGATGCAGCTCCTAAATGTTTATTCCATGCAGGGGTCCCCTGAAATTATCTACAGTATGATCCCACTTATTCTCAGCATGAGGTAATATATAATTATTGACCATGTGATATGTTAGCCCAGTCTCTAACCAAATGGGATAGGTTCATTTTGGAAAAAAAAATGGAAATTGGCTAGGCTTAAAATGGCCCACAAGGGCAGCTAACCTAGTACTTATCTATGAAGCTATGAACCTTTGAAGAGTTATTTGCCATCAAATTCAACGCGCACTCATATGATGAGCCAAACAGATAATGTATCTGATGTTGTCCACTTTCATGCCTTCCTCAACTAATGGGATCTGATCCTTAGATCTGACTCAGCCATTTTACTAGCTCATGGCCAAAAACAAACTTTCGAGCTCCTTCCTTACCCATAATGCACTATCCCTAACATCCCTTTGATTTTGTTTGCTGCTTTAGCATTTAGATGTGGTTGCCTTCAGCTCTCGTGCCTTCAGTGGGAGATAACTTAATTTTTCCTATCTCCATCTTAAATTCTTCTATAAATGAGTATTTATTTCATCTTTAATCTAAGTTTTTCTTCTTCTTTTTTTTTTTTGGTCTCCATGCATTTTTTTCTCAAACACGTTTATAAATTATCACTTCTTCGTAAGGTGTTTCTGCCATTATTTTTCTTATATTTTGGCTGTAAAATTTTTTTACCATCATGGTAGACCTATTTCCTTCTCTTTGCCTTTTTACACACTATGAGCAGGTTTTAAAAATTCTGATGTGTGGGCATAAAGTTGCCTTTGCCAGATCCCACTCTCTTTGGGTCTGTTGTTTGGGAATAGAACACCTGTGACAGGCTGTAGTATTTGTCATGGGATCAACCCCCAAGCTTTAGCTGACTGGAAGAATAGGCTGATTTTGAAGGGATTACTGCCATCTCCCTTTACTGAAACCATTGCTTGGGTTCAATCCCCCAAACATAAATCTAAAGACGCATCAAAAAGGTCTAGGTCCTGGGATTCTCCAGCCTCTACTTCTTCTGAACCATGGAGAAAGAATGAAAGACTAGATCCAAAGCTACATCTGATCCGACCACAATTTCAGAGCCTACATCCTCAGATCTGATCAAACCTATTTTGGATCTTACATAATCGGATTCGAAGCCTTTACTAAGAACTACATATTCACCAAGTCTGGATCCGGTTCCGTCCAGTGTGCCCTCTCCCTTTTTAGACAGGCACTTAAATTCACCATCCCTGGTATCCTCTCATTCCTCCAGGAGTCTCATGGAAGTGGACTTGGAAAGGATGATAAGGACATTTTCCACAGAGCAAATTCAGAAGGGTGTTGTCATGGTTCTCTGACCTCTTTGGGTCAGGAATCCAGCCATCTTCCACTTCACCAATAGCAGCTCCTTTTCTAATACAACCTGTGGTTTTAGAGCCCCTGGATCCTATCCTTCCGGGTCCATCTGGTTCAGATCTGAAGAGAACATCATCTTCAGATCTGAGTATTGCTCTGAGTGCACCAACTCTGATATCCTCAGAGCCAGATGACTCTCAGAGCCAAAGCTTCCCTGCTATTGGGGCAGAGGGAATTGATGGACCAGAAATTCACTTTTTTGGCTCAGATGGCATCTTTCTTCCCAGAGCGGTCGGCCTTTGAGGTTGTGAAGAGAGTGTTCTCTGCTCCAGCAGGTCAGATGGGTCCTTCCTTCTTCGATCCACTCTTTACTTCCCAGATGACTTTGCACTGTAATCCTCAACATTTTACTCCACATGAATCAGCCAGCCCAAAGCTTCCAGTCTACCCAGCACGGTATTTTGATCTCTTCTGATAATTCTTTGGACTATCCCACTGAGGAAGTCCCTAGGAAGAGAAAGTGCAAATGGAGGCAGTTGGACTCTCCTCAGGAGTCAGTCACTGAGTTGACTGATGTCGATGAAGGGGAGGGGTCCCCAAAATCACCACCTGATGATGTCTCATTTGGAGGCATTCTTGAGATCCTAAAACAAAAGGGTGGCTGGTCTTCCCAAAACCCTTCTCCTGAAGAATCAGTATTTCTGGAAGCATTTGATACTGGTCCATCTGCCTCCTGGGTTACTCCAAAGGACAATGAACTTATTGATTTGATCTCCAAGTGGGAGTGAAAGGAAGCTAATATGACTGAACCAATCCCCAAGAGACCAGACAGGATTCTGGCTCCACCACTCGGCTGGAATACTTGAGAAAAGTGGTCACAGTAGATGCTATGGTTGTGGTGGCAGCTAGAAAAAAGGAACTCGCTGAACACAGTTCCTCTGTCCATCCTTCTAATAAAGAGTCAAGGGCGAAAGATGGTTTTGGGAAGCATGTTTATACTTCAGTGACATTTGTACTTAGATTGCTGAACTATTTAGCACATTTCACTAGGCTACAAAGGGATTTGATTAAAGAGTTATCCAAATCTTTCTGGAACAGGAAATGCTGAGGCTCAATCTTCATTTGTCTCTCAGCTGGCTACCCTATAGGCTTATATCCAATTCATCCATGAGGCTTATCTCGCACAGTGCAGAAGACACCTCAAGGGCTGTGGGTTCTGGCATTTCCATCAGGAAGCATGCCTGGATGCACCTGTGTGATTTTGCAGAGCCCTTCACGTCATCGTTTGTCAATGCTCCCTTTGACAGCACTTCTTTGCTTGGACCCACTGTAAAGGACACACTCCAGGTGTGAGAAAGATGGAAAGACCCTCTGGGCGTGCATTTTTCAAACCCTCAAAGGAGCTTTTCCAGGAATCAAAGGGAAGGTTTAAAAATGTGGTTCAGAAAGTCTCAGGTTCCTTTCTAGGTCACACGTGGAGTTAGTCTCCCAGAGTCAAAGTGAAGAGCGATAATGGAAGACAATGCCCCCTTGGCAGAGGAGGCCCAGAAAACTGGGTGTCTAGAGATTCCTTTTTCAACAGACCCTTTCAGTGCTCCTGAATGGAGGCCCGATTGCCTACCTCTGCAGGCAGTTAGAGGTTGAGTATCTCTGCGCCACAGAGCCTAAGTATTACAAAAGACAGTTGGGTGCAGACAATTATTTCCAGAGGTTATGTAATTCCCTTTTCCCTACTATCTCCAATATCCAGGAAAATTCCTGATGTTCCACCCAGTCAGAGGAAAGCAGCAGCCCAAGAAATTCAAAAGCTGCTACAAAAAAAGAGTCATTCAAGAGGTCCCACCAGACCAGATAAGATCTGGAACTTAATAAAGATTTTTTTAGTGCCAAAGAAAACAGGGGACTGCAGACCAATTTTGGATTTCAGTGTGCTGAACAAGTTGGTTTGACACACAAAGTTCTGGATGGTCACTGTTCAGTCCATTCGGCCCTTTCTGGGCAAGGATGACTGGATGTTTTCGATAGCTTTGTAGGATGCGTACTATCACATAAAGATGGAACAGATCCAGAAGGTACTTCCACTTCTGGCTGGGAGCAGTTATTATCAGTTCAGAGCACTGCCATTTAGCCTCATCACAGCCCTCAGAGTGTTCAACAAGTGCATGGCATTGATTGCAGCTCTCTAAAGACTGAAAGGATTCTGGGTGCTTCTATATATAGATAACTGCCTCATTACTGCCCCAACAAGGCATCGACTGACAGAAGCCAAGGATCAGGTGTTACAGACCTGTACGCATCTTGGAATAACCATAAATTACAAGTCTCATCTGCAACCAACCCAGACATTAGAATTCAAAGGAACAGTGTTCAACACAGTATTTATGGTAGCTTCTCTTCCTCTATTGAGAGTGCAAACAATGAAGATGCAGGTCAGGAAAATAATTTGCTGTACCAGAATTTCAGCCAGATTGATTCTGCAAGCCCTGGGATCAATGTTAGTGGCAATAATTTTAGTCCTCTTAGCAAGACTGCACATGAGAATTCTTCAGTGGATGCTAGCAACACAATGGTCAATGCTTTCTCAGCCCATGTCTGCAAAGATAAGAATAACCCAGGTATGCAAACAATACATGGTGGATGCAGTCAGAAGAGCTGTTACAAGGTCATCCTTTCATCCTCCCTCAGCCCAATGCCACAGTGACCATGGCACTTCCCAGATTGGGGGGTGGGATTCCTGGGCAAAACAGTTCAAGGCACTTGGTCCCCTGTAGTGGCCAACCTGCATATCAATGTTTTGGAGATGAGAGCATTGCTCTTAGCATTGCAGGAATTCCAGGAATTTCTTCCTCTTGGGAAAATTGTAATCCAGACAGACAACATGTCAGTAGTTTGGTACATCAACAAGCAAGGGGGAACCAGATCTTATCCCCTGTGTCAAGAAGCCCTCAGAGTGTGGCAGTGGGTGATACCTTCCAACCGCTTTCTAATAGCAAAGCATATCCCAGGGAAGCCCAATGTGATTGCAGACAAACTGAGCAGGTCCATTTTAATACCTCATGAGTGGTTTCTCAACAACAAAGTGACGGAAATGATTTTCAGTCAGAGGCCAGCCTTGCTGAAATCTTTTTGCATCTCCCCTAAACAACAAGTGCAGCAACTCCTTTGCCTTGCTCCCCCACCCCACAAGGGGAATCACTGAGGGATCCTGTGCTCCACAATTGGCCCCCAGATCTTCTGTAAGCTTATCCTCCAACTCTGCTAATTCAATACATTTCTTCAGAAAGCAGCCCGGTTTAAGAACAAAGTCATCCTCATTGCACCTTACTCACCTCAGCCGATTTGGTTCTCTTTTCTTTGGCCTCATCTACTATACTCACCTTGGATTCTGGATCCAATTCCAGGCCTTCTGTCTCACCCAACAAGCATTGTTCACCCAGATATCTCGAATCTCAAACTAAGAGCATGGTTTCTCCAATTCCTTTAATAGCCAGGCAACCAATGCATTCTTCCCCTATTTGTTCCATACTTTTATCTTCGCATAAATGTTCTACTAGGAAACTCTACAGGAGTAAACGGAGGTTTGTTTATTGGGCAGAACAGAATCAGACAGATCCCTTCTCAGCTCCAATTCATTCTGTTCTAGAATTTTTAGCGAGTTTGTTTAATGAAATAGCTCATCAACTATTAAAGTTCAACTTGCAACAATCTCTAACTTTCACATGGGATTTCAAAATTCTTCCCTGGCTTCCTCTGAACTGTGCAAAGCATTTTTGAAAGATACCCCTCTGTTAAACCCCCGTTTAACGATCCCATGCCACCATGGGATTTAAATTTGTACTACAAACGTTAACAAACTCCCTTTGTACCTGCAGATAAATGTGATCTTAAATTTTTGACCTGGAAAGCTGTCTTTTTAGTAGCAATTATATCTGCTAGAAGAATTTCAGAAGTTCAAGTGTTATCTTCTAAGCCCCCATATTTGATTTTTCATAATGATAGGATCAAGTTACATATTAATACTTCCTTCCTACCTAAGGTGGTGCCAGAATCCAACATTAAACAATCCATTAACTTGCCAGTATTTTTCCCACAATATACAAATAAAGGGAAATATATGCTGCACTTACTGGATGTTCATTGACAATTACGTTTCTACCTAGACAAAATAAAAGAAACTGGAAAGACAGATCAGTTATTTGTTTCTTTGCACATAATAAATTGGGTGAATCGATTACAAAGGTAACTGTAGCTAGATGGCTGACAAATTGCATCTTCTTTATCTGTAACAAATTGAATCTCACCTTACTAAAACCATTAAAGGCTCATTCAACGAGATCTATGGCAACTTCAGCTGTACTCTAGTCTAGAGCTTCTATGGATGATATATGTGCAGCTGCAACTTGTTCAAATCCTCTTACTTTTATCAGTGATTACAAACTAGTCTTTGGCTCATCTGTACTCAGGAATATCCTTCCTTAGAGTCCACCCAGGAATTTAAGTAGCTGGGGGACTCTGTCCCATTAGTTAAGGAACGCATGAAAATGGAAAACATCAGATATATGTTATATACTTAACCCTAACATTCTACTTGTGTTGTCCATTTTCATTCTTCCTCAACTCCCCACCCACCACCCACTCCATTTTTCATAACTTACTTCTGAAGGAATGAGCAACTTCAGGACACCCTTGTCCTTTGTATTGAACTCCAGTTATGGTACTTCTTTTACAGGCTTCCTGTCAATCTGCAAACAAGATCTGAGGGATGTCAGGGGTGGTGCATTATGGGTAGGGAAAGAGCTTGAGAGTTCATTGGTGACCACGAGCTAGTAAAACGGTTGAGTCGATACAGAGATCAGATCCGATCCCGTAAGTTGAGTAAGAATAAAAATGGACAACACAGATGGAACATTATAGCAACTACATAACATATTTATCTATGTGTACAGTTGTCCTATAACATTGCATATATTCATTTTCCACTTTTGCAGTCTACAGCTTCTGCCATTAAAATACTGTCCCTAAGACAACCCTTTATGGTTTGAGACCATGTAGACTTTGCAGCTAAATCTACTGCTGGGATGCCACTTTGACTTCTGAATGGCAAGACAAGATATGATACCGCAGTTAAAGAGACAGCTTAACAGCCCCTATGACTTCTTCATTAAGTTTCACAGGGATACCATGCAAATGGAAAATAACACATCACTTAAGAACTCTTGAAAACAAGAACTCTTCTAAATAGCCTAGACTATTGAAACACATCTTCCATTCAGCTTCTTGTAAGTATAGTACAATTCCAGATACTCCTTCCCAGTTTATTTTCTTCATTTTATCTCCTAGAAAATACTTATAGTTCTATACATATCAGTGACTCTTACCACTTCTCCATCATCCTAACTCAGCATCTTTAAGGTGAGGTAGTATTTCAGAGGGAACTGTGTTACTGCTAACCTTGAAACATGACTATCTTACAAGTTTTTTTTTTTAAAACAAGAAACATCTTTATTAAATTATTATGTATGACATAGGCAATCACACATTTATATAAATGAAAACATACCATACTGACATCATTTCAGTTGCAAGCATTATACATCACAAACCATATTAATATAATTGCAGCTGCAAACATTATGCATCACTTATAATCTATCCAGTCATTGCCAGTCAAGCATTACAGAGCTCATTCAAATCCTGCCTTCATTTAAACCTCATTCCTCCTCTGCATGTATTAGATCCCAATTCCAGTTGTTTTATCTCTGTTTCTATATTCACTACCTAGGTTCTAGTAAAGTTGGTTTAGACTTTGATTTCCATTTTCTAGAAACTGCCTTTCTGGCAGCCACTGTAATTAGACTCAGCAAGGCCTTATTATGTCTAGGCAATTCCGATTCCGTGTCATTGCTCAGAAACTTCATTTCCTTAGATACACCAATTTGCTCACATAGTATCTTTGACAGAGCAGTCTGCAGGGAATCTTTAAAATCTGCTAACTTATTACAGTCCCAGAAAATATGTTCCCAGTTACCTTTTTCTACCCCATCAGACCTCCAATATTTGTTGTCAACCTGAGGAAAAATTCTTTGGAATCTAATTGAGGTATAAAAATACCCATGTAAACACTTCCAAGCAAAGTTACTAAATCTTCTAGACTTTGTTGCATATTTGGGAGACATTGCTTACTGTACTTATTTCCTTCTTTCACTTGAAAGAAAGTTACTGTTTGTCGTTTTTGCATTTAAGTTACCTGTCACACATTGCATTTAAGTTACCTGGCACTTGCTCACTAAAGCAATTATATAAGTCAGCACTAAAAAATTAAAAGCACTACACCCTCACAAACTCCCCTTGAGTACCTTGTTCCCCATTGGCCCTTTTTTTCAATTATAAAGGAATTCCCAATACTATTCTAGCATGTCCAAAGGTCAGTTGTCAATCTCCTCTCTGGTCCAGCTGGTGAATCTGGGAATCTTGAGGCAATGTTACAACTGCCTCATGTACACAGACAACCCTCTCCTCCTCCCAACAAATTCCAACACATGTGAGAGATGCAACCATATAGCCAAACTGGAGGCTAAGCTCTCTCAACTCAGTACAGGCGTAACCAGTCAGGAGGAGAAGGAAACCACACTCACTACAACTCCAGTCTCACATAGGCCTACCACGACAGCAAACCAAACACATAAACACACAAAAACATACTCGGAGGCTCTAAATAAAAATCTGCCTAAGCAACAGAGACCTCCAAAGCAGACATCCAAGCAACCGCTAACCCAAAACAAAACACATGCAACACATAGCTCACAAAGCCAATGTGCCGAACAGTCACAGCCCTTAAGGCTAAACAACACACCTGATACACTTGTAATAGGTGACTCTATCGTCAGGCACACTGACGTCCCGCTCACCAGGCTGAACAAGGAGAAGGTCACGGTGAGCTGCCTGTCGGGCGCTAGGATCCGCCACATAACACAAGCACTCAGATCACTCCAAGGCAAGTACAAATATGACTCAGTCATTGTCCATGCTGGTGTGAATGACCTGAGACGTACCTCCCTGGACTACATGAAAAGAGACATAAAGGAGCTCTCTGAGCATGTAGCCCAGGCCGGTATGACCCTGACCTTGAGTAGCATCTTGCCCTCACCAAGAATGATGCCACAATATGAAGACAAGATGATCAATTTCAACAATTGGCTTAAGTATTGGTGTCATTCAAAGTGGATCCAATGCCTGTCAGCCTGGGATGACATGCTCGACAAGCCATGATGCTTCGCTAGGGACGGCTTGCACCTGTCACCCCTGGGCTTTCAGATATTGGCAAAGGCTCTTGCTACCCCATAGTGCCTTTTTTAGGCAAGGCTCAAAAGACAAACCCACCTCCATAGGTATCACAAGGGATAAGAAACTAAGAGTAATGCTACTCAACGCCAGAAGTCTAAACCTCAAGATGCACACACTCAAAACTCTCCTTAGATGGAGAACATTGATATCTGTGCAGTAACAGAAACCTGGTTCAAGGTTCCCGAGAGCACCCCAGCACTGCCAGGTTATACCTCATACCATGCTTTTCAGCCCCAAAACTTGGAATGAACCACAAAAGGAGGGGGAGTATCAATATTCGTCAAAGATACCCACACCTCCAGGTTGGTGGCACAGCACGAAGCATCAGAGACTATCCATGTGCAACTAACAGTGGGTAAAACTGCCTTCCAGTTTATAGCCTGCTACAGACCACCCTCCCAAACCCAGGAACCCCACTCGGCCTTCCTGAGAACACTGGAAAATATGAAGGTCTCTCCAAACACCATTATATTGGGTGACTTCAACTACCCAAACATAGACTGGGAGCATTACTCTAGCTCC
Organism: Protopterus annectens; assembly: GCF_019279795.1. Classification (NCBI taxonomy): domain Eukaryota; kingdom Metazoa; phylum Chordata; order Ceratodontiformes; family Protopteridae; genus Protopterus; species Protopterus annectens. The sequence goes on along the minus strand of NC_056733.1, from coordinate 1,797,200,779 downwards.
AACACCCTAGCCCAAAGGTTCCTAGAATTTATAAACTCAAATGCTATGGAACAAATTGTTACCACTCCCACAAGAGGGGAAAACATACTGGACCTGATCATCACCAACATGGGGACTCTATGCTCCAGACCAGAAGTGTATCCCTCACTGGTAAGATCAGAACATAAACTAATCTCACTGGATATTCACATCCCGACCCCACCCCCTGCCCAGAAAACCACAGTGAAAAACTTCTCTAAAGCAAATTTCACACTCCTCAAAACCGAGGTGGAATCCTTCAAAGCCTCCGGGCCTGTGGAAAATACGGCCCAGACCGCAGAATCCTTTATAAACACATTCTATGAACACCTTCAGGAATGCATGGATAATGCAATCCCAAATAAAACCAAGACCCAATCCTCCAAAGGCAGACGTCCTGTCTGGTGGACCCCAGCCATAAACAAACTATACAATAGAAGGAGGAAGCTACTACATGATAGAGCAAAATCCCAAAAAGGGAAGGCATCTCTGATCAGTATTAGCAAAAAACTACGGGCACTCATAAAATCGTCTAAGGCCAGCTTCGAGAGAAAAATTGCACAGGACACTAAGGATAATCACAAGGCTTTCTTCAGTTATGTTAGGAACCTGGGTGGGAATTCCCAGATATGCTCAGAATTAGTCCAAAATGACAAAAAATACACCGAACCCACAGGCATTGCCAAAATCCTAGCTGACAGGTTCACAGCAAACTCCCCCCCTCCCCACCAAAAGAGCAAATATCTATCCCAGCAGAGTGCTGCCCCCCTGACATCTCAGATGTTCAGGTAAGAGCCGCCCTCTCCAAAGCAAAGAACACAGCATCAATGGGACCAGACGGTGTCCCGGGCTGCATCCTACGTGAACTCCAAGAAGAGCTAAACCCAAACATAAAACTACTGTTCAATCTCAGCCTTACTACAGGATATGTACCCAAAGAGTGGCGTACAGCAACAGTGGTCCCTCTCCACAAAGGTGGTGCCTCAACGGATCCTGGAAACTATCACCCCATAAGCCTGACTAGCTTGGTCTGCAAAGCTATGGAAAGGATCATCATGGACCTCATAAATAAAGATATTGGGGACCTACAGACACTGGATGCTACCCAGTTCGGCTTTGTTAAGGGCAGATCCTGCCTCTTAAACCTGGTTGATTTCTTTGAAACAGTCGCCAAGGCCATTGACGAGGGGAAGGTGGTCCACACAGCCTACCTGGACCTCGCAAAAGCCTTCGATACAATACCCCACTTGGGCATTATAGATAAGCTCTCCAGCTTAAATATAAACCCCTATGTCACTAGATGGGTTGTAAACTGGCTCAAGGACAGAACCCAAATGGTTAGAATTGCTGGAGCTATGTCAGACTCCAAACCAGTTACAAGTGGCATCCCACAAGGCTCAGTCCTGGGACCTCTCTTGTTCGGTATATATTTCTCGGAGGTACAGGCCAACACGGAAGGACTGTGGCTGACTAAGTTTGCAGATGACTGCAAACTGGGCGCCATAATCGACTCTCCAGCTGACACAAGCATCCTCCAAAAGGGCCTCATAGACATAGACAACTGGTGCCAGAGCCATGGCCTCAAGCTAAACACCAAAAAGTGTATAGTCATCCCCTTTGGCAAAAACAAAGTGCCCACAAATTACCACATAGGTGGTAATCCATTAAGTACAGAAGAAGTAACTAGGGACCCAAGTTGATAGCAATCTCTCATTTGACAACCACGTGGCCAAAGTGGTTAGAAAAACATTTTATATAGCCCACCTAATCATGAAGGGATTGACATCTAGATCAGGGGAGGTCATCGTGCCTCTTTACTCATCCCTCATCAGGCCCATAATTGAGTACTATGCCCCTTTTGGGATGTACCTTACCAGACACCTGCAGCAACTGGAAGGACCCCAAAAGTACCTCACCAAGAGGATCAAAGGGCTCAAACAGATGCCATATGCTGCCCAGTTAAAGAAACTCCAGCTCTACTCAGTGGCATACCGCCTGCTCAGAGGCGATCTGTGCCTGACGTATAAAGCCATGTCCAACCCGGAATTAATGGACATGCTGCACCTCAGAAAATCCAAATCCCCTCGAGCTACGCACTCGAGAGACTTGAACCTCAGCACTGAAATAAATAGGGCATGCTGGAGGGACAGATTCATAACCCAGAGGCTCCCTTCACTCTGGAATAAAATCCCAGTCCAGGTTAGGCAGAGTCCCTCATTGACTCTCTTCAAGACGAATCTTGATGAGTGGATGGGAGATCGTAGGTTTACCCCGGGTATCACGTCTGTGTCACTGTTAGACAGAGGCACAGTATACTAACCTCGAAAAAGGGCATAGCAAAATTAATTTAAAATCGGTGGCGAAAGCCAAATACACTCTGGCTAGGCTTATAAATGCCCTAGGGCAGATAGCCTAGTATGAACCTATGAACCTACACATATACCCCCAATTGTTTCTTTGTGAATTACTTATCCAGTCTCTCTTCTCAATACTTTCTAACCTTCTTTGATTGATGCTTATAGTTATATTGCAACTTTTTTGTATGATCTACTATTAGTTTTTTAACAGCAGCTTCTGTTCTAGATTCTACTTAAAACTCTATGAGTGCTGGTCCTTCACTTAGGATGCCCCTATTTCTTTCTCTTTGCCTATACTCTGATATCAATCCTTAATAGGGAAGGCAGTCTCTATCCTACAGTCCAAAAAATTCTTGGCCTCTTCCAATTCTACTAACTTTCCCTCTCTAATTATCTGCCCCTAATACCTTGGTTCTTTTACCAGTTTTGTCCAGTAAATTCTAGCCCCCCCCCCCCGCCTATTGTCTGTATCCTTAATTACAGTCATCCCTATCGGCAGAATCTCCTTTCTCCAGTCCCATCTTGGCTTAGTTCTTAGAATATTTTCTGCTACTTTAAGAATATAATTATTGCATGGTTATTGTTATTTTCCTTAAGGATCTGCATCCAAAATCCCAGTCTCTCCTTGTTTCTTGAGCTTTCCCCTGTTTCATCATCATACCTTTCCACTTTGAATTATAGGTTTCTGCTTGTGCTATGTATAGGAGCCTTAACTGTATAGCTCTAAAATATCTTTCAAATCGGGTAATCCCAAACCACCTTGTTCCACTGGAAGAATCAGCTTATCCAACTTGACTCTTGCCATCACCCCCCCCCCCAGATAAAATCTTTCAGCACTTTATTAATTGCTATCCACGACTTCTCCTCTGGCTGATAAAAATATGCCTGAACTGTGTATAAAACTTATAGGACTAAAGCATTTTAACTGCTTGCATCTTGCTATCCATATCCATATAACAGAGCTTCCAATTTCAAAGTTTTTGTATTATCTTTTGTTTAGTCTCTTCCCATATATCCTTAGCTACCACAACAGAATCCTTTTTAATCCATACTTCTAAGTACTTCATTTTATCATGTCCCCACAAATATGGGTACTGCTGAACCAATTCGTGTCTAGGCACATAATTTTCAGTTATTGCCTTTGTTTAACTTCATTAAGTTTGTATCCCGAAAAGATTTGAAACTGCCTAAAAATGTTCCACAACACTGAAATGTCCTTTTTTGGTTTTATCAGGTATAAAATATCATTGGCAAATAGACCCAGATTTTCTTGACTACCATACCAATTATATCCTTAAATTTCTGAGTCTCTTGTTTTCTTTGCCAATTGCTCTAAATATAACGAAAATAACAACTGCTTTCTCTTCTCAAACAGAAATTATCAGAGCGGAACCTACTCACCTTAATTTTTGCCTCTGATCCTTCATATACGCTCTTAATCAACCTTATAATTTTAGCAGGGAATGCAAATGCTTCCATTGCCTTGCTGATAAACTCCCAGCTTACTCTGTCAAATGCTTTCTCTGCATCAAGAACCCCCAACAACAGTAGCATTTTCTTACACTCAGCCTCCCTCTGGATCATCAATGTTCCCTTAATACTGTCAAATGTTTGCCTTCCTTCCACAAAACCACATTGACATAAGCACTTTATAATCAAGGTTTAGGATTGAAATGGGCCTGTATTAAATTGGATCTGATTGAGTCTTTACCCTCTTTAGGTATTACAGCCACCACTGCTTTCTTCCAGGATGTTGGTGTGTCTCCTTCTCCTAAAATACTGTTAAACAAAACCTTTCGGATCTTTATCAGTTTTTTTCCCACCTAGCTTCCAAACTTCCACAAGAATACCATCTATTCCTGGGAACTTTTCTGTTAATTGGTTATACATCACCATTTTTATCTTATCTCCTCCTGACCTGTTAGTAATTGAGCCTCATCTACCTCTACCTTGGCATATTTGATAATTCCATAAACATTTCCATTTATACATTTTCTTGATCTCCATATTTCTCTGCTTTATACAGACTTTCATAAAATTTCCAAAATATTTCTAGTACCTTTACAGGATCTCTTGTTATCTTCCTTGTTACAGGCTCCCTAAGCTTGGCAACAACCATTTCTACTTTCTGTTACTTGAGTCGTTACACTAAAAGTTTTTGTGCTTTGGCATTATTATCAAAAAACAGTTGCTTAACAGACATCTTTCTAAAATCATGCATATTAGCAATTCAATCCTTTATTTTCTGTTTAGCATTCTGCAGTTGCTCCTCTTCTTGTTCTGTGGAATCCCTGCTATTCTGTAATACTTTAACATTTGTCAGTCCCTCTAAATAATTATTGTTGCTTTTTAACCATATATCTCTTTCTTTTATTTCAACCCTATTTTTAAACTTCACTTTAATTTTATCCCACTCTCTAGCTATATTTTCAAAATAAATGTCTGTCTTCTCTAATAACTCCCAAATAATTTCCACTACCCATTCCTTAAATTCCTCTCTTTTCAACAGATAGGCAAGAAAGCACCAGTGTCTCATTTTTATTTCATTACCCTACATATTTATTTGTTATTAATGGTGTGTGATCTGAAATAGTTATGGGATGTGAATCAAAACTTAATTAAATGCACATGTTCTTTTAAAATTTAATTTCTGTCTAACCTAGCCCAGTTTTTGTATCTTGGTGAATAATTCGTAAATTTACTCCAAACCCTGACTACTGCATTCATATCTTCCATGCCAAATATTTTCATAATTTATTTCAAACATCTACCCTCATTTGTTATGCTTTCCCCATCTGGGCCCCACAGAAACATCTTCACTGTTGCAAATCAAATTCCAGTCCCTACCTATAAGTAATATTCCTTGCTGAAAACTGATGATTTCTCCAAGAATTTTCTTAACCTCCATTATAGCAGTTGTAGGTGGAATACATGACGGTATAATCCTCCTCACTTGCCAGTAGAACATCTTACAAGTTCTTATTCCTTGTAAATATCTGCTTTACATGTAATGTTTTATTTCACTGCAAAATGTTTTTAATTTTGATCTCTACCTCTTTTTATATATGTACTCATTGCATCAGGTGTGTGTGTGTGTGTGTGTGTGTGTGTGTGTGTGTGTGTGTGTGTGTGTGTGTGTGTGTGTGTGTAGTCATACACGTTTTCAGATTTGCACTTTAGATTTCCTTGGTTGAACAATAGGTCCACATGGATCTGTAGTCTATCCCTATTAACAAAAATAAATAAACAAATACATCGGGGCTGCCAGTCAAGGCTGTCAGCCCCATTATCCCATGTTTTTCCCTCTTTTTTATTGGGGAGGATGGGGGTTTATGAATTTTGGACATAATTTTATAAACACCTTTTCCAATCTGTTATAATCCCTGGGATTCATAAAGGTTACCATTAAGTCTACCCATAGTTTACACTTAGTGTAGCCTCTCTGAGTGAATACATAGCACAAGCAATGTGGTAGGGATGTTTCTGAATAATGAAAGTGTACACTTAGTGGTAACCTCTGTAAATCCAGCTATCTAGGTGGTGCAGTGGTTCAGCAGTTAGTGTTGCTGCCTCACAACAAGAGGTTCTTTGGTTTGATTCTTTGCTGGGGTGCCTTCTGTGCAGAAGTCTATATGTCCTCCCTCCATTCGTGTGGGGTCCTCCCACATTCCAAAGACATGCGTCTGGAGCATTTCTCCCCAGACCTCTCCTGAAAATGGGTTCTGTCCCAGTTGGACTTTCCAGTAAACAACTGTAAATAAATCTGCTATAAAACTTTTAATTTTAAAGCACTGCTTTTTTATAGTTTTAATCTAAAGTTAAAATCATTCCTTACATTGTTAACTTTCACCACATTAACCAATAGGATCCAGACTAGCTCTTCTACTCCACTCTCTTCTTGTTTTTAACAACTATAACTTGTATGGTTCTTCAGATCTCAATTTCTTCAATCAAGTATCATCAACAAAGGCAAAAATATTGTAGGGACATTGCCCAAAAATCAGGGACAATTTTGAAAGATTACTCTATTTCATTTAATCATTTAAGTGAACGATAGAGTTTAAATCAACATGCATTTTCTGAACAATATGAAGTATGAAACTCTAAGGTCTGAGATTACTGACTAACTTTAACCCTCAGTGACTTACTAGAAAAATCAAAAAAATCTACTAGGGTCAGAACATAAATATAAGTCAAAATCAGGAACATCCGAGAGGTACTGCAACTAACATAGCCGGGAATTGTTTATTTTTAACCATGTAGGACAAATAATGTCATCTTTTCACTTTTGCTTTCTGGAAATTCATGTGTTTCCCTTTCTTTCTTAATTTAAGAGATGTGAAAAAAAACAGAATTGCCAAAGAAATAAAAGCACAAACCAGAAAGCTCACCTCAACAGAAGAATCAAAGAAACAATAGTATTACTGTATGTATATTCAGTGAAACAGTCTTTTTTTCATTGCTTTTTTAACTCCCCGCCCCCCCAAACCCACAGCTGATCATCAGCTATTCTCAGGAACTTTTCTTCATTTGTTGGGTCTACTGAACTCAACAAGCTTCTCCTGGAGTTTCTAAAACACAAGATCTGTTCTGAAGAGACTGCAGTACAACAGGTCAGAGTCATACTTGCTGATGAGGACGATTTTCTTGTATATCCTAATTCTCACCCCTTGTGTGCATTTATAATGTCTAAGAACAGATGCGCAATGCTCATGCTAGCTTATCACCCCACCTCTACAGTGACTCAGCTAATGCCCTGCCTCCCTTTATGACAATGGCCTCCACATGTCCCAGACTATGAATGAACAGCCATGCAGTGTATTCGAGTATGCATGCCTAGCCTCCCCTTGCCAGTGCTTTAGACTCCTGATCTGCTAATTCAATTCAGGTCACCTTGGCCGGAGTCAGTGCTTTATCCTTGCATGCATTAGACCTGACTCACATTTTCAGTAAAAGATTCAAAGTGTGTGACATCCAAAAGGAATGCCACTGCATCTGGGGGATTTGACCTGGAAGGTTTTGTTTCTGCAGTACCAGGGTAAATCTTACAATGACTATAGCTAGCACAGCTATTTCTGAATTCATCCAAGGGCTTTGGCTCTCTCAGCCAGCTAAAGCCACTGTTGTGGATTAAGCACTTCAGAAATAATAAAATCTACTATGATCTAAACTTAATTTAAGATCATTAATGAAATGATCGTGAATTTACTTGATAACAGGTATGCCAAGTCTGGCAAGTTTGGAAATCAAAAAAAAATAATAATTTTATTGTCAAACAATATTTTGTAGGAAAAAGTGAGGTTGGATGGCAAAATAACTTAGTGATTTAAAACATTTGGTATTCCTTCCATAATTTTTATCTGTGTTTTCATCACCTAAGTAAACATATCTCAAAATAATTTTCTGCCTCAGAAAATCTTTTTTTATAGTTCTTGGCTTGCAGGGAATGGCCATATTGTCATGGAAGGCATTTCTGGTTTCCTGTTTAAAACTGTATGAACAGTTTAGAGAAAAAATATGTGGTGGAAAATGCGGGAGTAACATTATTAACCAAAGAAATAAGACTCTTTCAAGAGACATTTCATCTGTCATAATTACAGTCTCCAAACAGCTGTCAGGCTCTTGGATATTTGACTGATATCCCTTGACTGAAAATATAAAGGTAAGCTACTGCTTACTTTCAGATTATTTTGGGGATATCAGCGGATGGATAATGCAACTCACGAAAGAACTGACTAAATTTTGTTAATGCCAGTTAGTAATATACACAGTCAAATACAATGCACTATTCTTAGGAGTCTTCCATTTAACAACTTTGTGGAAAAACAACTGCATTTCAAATCAGGTGAAGCTATAGTGTTCTAATACATTCTGGAAAGAAGTACTACCACATATGACGATTGGCAAATGTGTGGGTCAAACTTTAAAGAGGTCTTAAATCACATGGAGTGTTTTGTAGTGTCACAATATTCCAGGAAATATAAAAAGATCAAGCTCACTTTTTACCTAAAAATGTGGAACTCTACAGACTTTCAGCATATGTACATGCATTTGACAGTGTTCTTCTGGGGGTCCCAACCACCTACTTAATCAAAATGGTAAAATAAAGCTCAGTTTACAAAATATTGGTCACATGGTATTGTTTTAGCCTATTATGTGGCTAGGAGTGTAAAAAAGGAGCTAATCAACGGACACATTAAGCCACTTTTACAAAAACAAATGTCATCTGTTGTCTTGCCAAAAGGAAGCAGAGAGTTAAGTAAAATGATAGCCATGAACGGTAAACTGTAACACACACACAGTTGCAGGGTGAAGAAAAAAAAATACTAAATAATACTAGAATATTGTGAGCTCTCCTTCAATTTAAAGAATTATTCTGTCAACAACATAAGCAGATGTCTGACCAGCTACTTCATCAAGGAGAAAGATTAAAAACTAATAGCTGGGCAAGATTTAGTGCTATAAAAGATGGAAATATAGGTGGACTATGTTTTAAAGCAAAGTCAGGTAATGCTTGAAAAACTGATAACTTGGAAAACAGTGAAGACTCAGTAATCTTCATATTTTTCTCTTCCTTGAAAATTTCGCTACAAAAGATTTTTTTTTCACAAATTTAGTTTCTACTGACTTAAATTAGAACTTGGCCAACTGCAAATCAAAAGGGTGTGTTGCTCCTAAAATACTGGAACAGAATAGCAGACCTCAAACTATGATAGTGAAATTTATATCTTACAGACAAAAGGAAGCTGTTGTGAAAGCAGCATGGATGTCAGGTCCTCTGAAATACAATGTGTCTAGTCTTGCCTTCGCCCATCACTATTCAAAAGTAATGTTATAACACAAACTTCATCCAGCACTGGCAATGCTAAACCAGAGGAGACTGAAGTCAAGTATGCATTACCAATGTGCCCTGTATGTCTAGTTTTATACACAATGGCATACTCTCAAAGACCCATATAATATGGCAGCAGATGTGTAGAAATTTGAAATTGTCTTGCACTCAGTGGAAATGTGAGTTCTGCCTAGAATACTCAGGCCTTCTCAGCTTCATCCATTGCAGTCATAGGGCCAACAATAAACAAAACCCGGGTCAGAGGGGAATACAACAGTAAAGGGCACTACCATTTGTTTGTGGAGGTTTTCACAGAGAATTGTCTTCCAGGATACATGTGAAAGACAAGTGGATACTATTAGACCGTCTTGTAGAAAATGCTCTACTTCTGATAACGATAAAGTTTAGGGGACTTTGTCCAAACATCATTATACTGTATTAACTTTTAATCCCTCCGTGTGTGTGTGTGTGTGTGTGTGCGTGCACGTGTGTGCGAGTGTGTAAGTGTAAGAATTAATGTGTACTAATAGGTGTATATAGTCAGGAGAATACATTTGAAGGTAGAGTTTGCTCCATTATCGTTCAGATTTGGTCATTCATTTGTGAACTTCCACTTCATCTCAAACTGTTTATGCTATCAACCACATAACAGGTATCAATATTTGAGGAAGCTATGGGTAAACTGGATGCCATACAATTCTACATTATGGTTGGCATGCAAGGTGGGGCATTGTAGAGTGATATGCAACACTGTGTTATTAATTTGTAGTAAACTTTACATGATTGTATACAAGGGGGCAGGCTGAATGCCCTTTGGGGTGTGCTTATACGGGATATCAGTTCTTGACTGCTGGAATAGGATTCTGGAGACTGAAGTTAGACTGAAGTTAGTTGAGTCATCCTTTTCTCATTGGGTTTTAATGGATAATATATGCAGTCTGTCTTGGGAGTCACTTGTCCTTTTGTAAATATTTATACCAATTGGATTGTTTTTGTGGGTATCTTTTAGGTTGTTCCAGCTTGGAAGATTATAAATTTGTGAGGGACACTGAGGGTTATTTGGGCAACATCACTGTGGTTGGGATGAGACTAAAAGGTAGATGTATTAATGAGTTACAAGCTGGCTATCAGGCTGTTTGATATGGTAAAGTACAAAGTGCAGACGTGCTCCATGTACCAATAATCCTGCGTGCAACCAGATATACATGCATGTGTGCTTGGATACTGCTAATGAACTAAAAGCCTAGTCAAATGGTGCAAGGGGTTTTGTGATATACAACAGAAGAAGGTGGACTTATTATTTTTACAAGAAATGCATCTAGGGGATGTTGAACATGCCAAACCTGGAAAATGTAGGTTTAATGTAACTGATTGTGCTGTCAATCCATCCAGATGTCTCCATATTGAGCAAGCAATGGGGAAAGACATATGACCTGACAGAACCGGGAGACTAGGAGGCTTTCAATGTTATTGTGATGGTAGGCCTATGAACTTTGGCAAATATGTCTTCCTCAAAAGGTACGACCCAGAATATTGATGTTCTTAAGCTGACTTCATGGTGTGCTGTTGTTTGGTGGTGACTTAAACTGTCATTTAACAACAGTGGTTAAAAATCCCAGGACTGCAGACATGGCTAAGATATTAACTTGAGACCCTCCCCCCATCATAACAGACAGATGCAGCATTTTAAAGACCAGTTCACATTATTACATACCCATTCCTCTCATGTGGCAAAAGTCTACACTAGGACTGAGATGTGGTGATCCTAGTGTCTCCTGCAGCATGTGTCCTACTGTACCATAGCCTAATCAGTCCTCTATGACCACTAACCTGAATCCCACAATTCAGGAGTTCTCAAAAAAAATAGAATGTATCTGCATGAACATTCACTGACATTAATCATTCTTTCCTGCAAAGAGGACTAATCCCTGGTCAATTATTTAATTTTAGTTTGATCATCATTCAAGTAAACAAAGCATCTCGATTTTCAAGTGGTTTTAAGAGAATCATGACCATATACACTCTTCTGCTCTAAGATTTCTCTCCCTGTCGAATACAGGCTGCTGGCAGTTTGGATAACTCTGTACACTAAGGTGGTACATATTATCTTATTTACTGCGTCAGACACCTTTAAACGATTGTCTATGTATGAACTAAGGTGATATTACAGTTTAATTTGTCTCCTCATAGTCTAAGGCAATGGGCACCTTCAATTAGAGACTAGGAGGCTTTAAATGTTATTGTGATGGCAGGCCTATGAACTTTAGCAAATATGGGTGTGTCAGATATTGAAAGCTACATGAAGGTGACACATATTCTGGTATAGGCAATGAAAGCATTAACTCACCAACTTTTATCGGCACTCACCTTAAGGATTCAAACCAGTGGCTATACTCTGAAACCCATTCAAAACTCAGACATGAAAATTTAACAGTTAAGAATGTAGTGGCATTTTCTAAGGTTAAGTATTTAGAGAAGAAAGTCTTAAGTCCTTTTCAGAACTGAGAGCAAAATTTGATCTTTGGAAGTTATTTTTTTCTGATAAGTCCTAGGGCATAAGGATGAAAATTTGCAATAAAGATTTTTCTAGTTTCTTGTAGTTGCTCATGCGGTTCTTTTGAGCTGAATAGACTCAGTTCTTGAAGTAATTAATTTTTATGAATACTTAGAAATCAAACATGTTATTAAAATTACAGGCTAAACCTTAAGCAATGGCCAATGAAATGCTAAGGTACTGTATTTAGTAGAAAGGTCATTAGAGGTCTGTGCGGCAGAAATACAACTCATGAGAGTGACACAAGTGCACTCACTAAACAGCAGCATTTCTTACAAGAGTCAACATATGAAACAACAGAAATCACATCATAAGCAGTTTTGCAGAGGAGCTTCATCACTCCTGTACCCTAACATTGTGAGCTGCACTCCCAACACACCCATGCTACTTATATATATTTCTCCAAGGCACTTGTATAAGGAGGAATCTTTAAATACAAAGTACACAGATAATACAACAGTGATGGCACGTGAGTATAACAGTCATTAATGTTTTGCAATTAAGTGCTGCACTCCAAAAGGACATTTTACAGTCATTTACATGCATTTTAACTTTCTAGTTAGAATAGGAAAAAATATGTTTTTGTCTGGATGACAGACTTCAAGCATTTCAAGATCTCTTTAGAGCCTAGCAGTGGGGAGCAGTTACCTGCAAAGGTTTATACAAGAACTTCTATACTTAAGAGAAACTGTCTCACATGTATCCCAACTTCTTCCCCTTAAGTTAGATATGTCAATATAAATAGATTTTTATGTTTGTATATCAGCAAAGTCATGATCACGGGCGCATATTTTTTGACCTGCACATCCGTACATTTCTTTTTGTAAGTCATTTAAAGAATGATGCAGATATTTTTATTTTATTTATTTTTTATGATGGACAGATTGACAGACGAGATCAGACAGGAGTCCCCGTGGACGATGATGTTTGCAGATGACATTGCGATCTGTAGTGAGAGTAGGGAACAGGTGGGGGAGACCATGGAGAGGTGGAGATATACTCTAGAGAGAAGAGGAATGAAGGACAGCAGGACTAAGACAGAATATATGTGTGTGAATGAGAGGGAGGATAGAGGAATGGTGAGGATGCAGGGTGTAGAGGTAGCAAAGTTGGATGAGTTTAAATACTTGGGATCAACAGTTCAGAGTAATGGTGAGTGTGGAAGAGAGGTGAAGAAGTGAGTACAGGCAGGATGGAGTGGGTGGAGAAGAGTGTCAGGAGTAATTTGTGATAGACGATTTCCAGTAAGAGTGAAAGGGAAGGGGTTGGGAGGGTGGCCTAATGGTTAAGGTGTTTGCCTTACAAACATAAGGTGCAGGGTTTGAGTCTCACAAGGGATAATTGGCTAAGCTTAAAATGGCTTGCAAGGGCAGTTAGCTTAGTACTAATCTATCTATCTATGAACCTACAAGAGGGTAGTGAGACCAGTTATGTTAAATGGGTTGGAGATAGTGGCACTGACAAAAAGGCAGGAGTCAGAGCTGGACGTGGCAGAGATAAAGATGTTAAGATTTGCACTGGGTGTAACAAGGGTAGACAGGATTAGGAATAAGTACATTAGAGGGTCAGCCCAGGTTGGAAGATATGGAGACAAAGCCAGAGAGGCAAGATTACGTTGGTTTGGACATGTACTGAGGAGAGATGCAGAGTATATTGGGAAAAAGATGTTAAGGATGAAGCTGCAGGTAACAGGAAAAGAGGAAGGCCTAAGATGAGGTTTATGGATGTGGTGAGAGAGGACATGCAGGTGGTTGGTGTGACACAGCAAGATGAGGAGACAGGAAGAAATGGAAACAGATGATCCACTGTGGTGACCCCTAACGGGAGCAGCTGAAAGAAGAAGATTTATTTTTTATTTATTTATTATTTGTTAACTGGGAAAGTTCAACTTGGAACAAAGCCAATTTTCAGCAGAGGCCTGGGGAGAAATGCTCCAGATGCATGTCTTTGTAACGTGGGAGCAAACAGGAGCACCTGGAGGAAACCCACACGAATGTAGGGAGGACATGCAGACTCCACACAGAATTGTATAATTATACTTTTAAATTGAGTATAAAGAGTTGCTACTTTGTAGAATTACAATGTTCTGTTAAAGAAAATAAGAAATATTTCCTGATTTCAGCAGGTAGAAAATGCATCACTTTGTAATTGTATGAAACTATAATGGATTCATTAAACTTTAAAACAAAACCAGCATAGCATTCCTCTGGCTTTAACAAGACATAATAACTAGAAGCTTGGCAACTGTTGGTTAAAATGTCCAATACCAAGTATACATTTCTAAACTAAGCAGGGTAATAAAGGATGTACTTTAAAAGTTCTGAACAGTAACTGCATTCAGCTTACTATAGGCCCAGGGAGAGGAGAAGTGCTGCTCTTACTCTATAAAAAGTCATGGGTATTTTATAGATTTCTATTTCATAATAAGCAAAAGCTTGTATCTTCATGTAACTAGTAACCTTCTTCTGTGTTCCTTTTTTTCTCTCCTTCCTGAAGGGTGGAGAATTTTATAAAGATTAATATTCATGCTATTCCCTGCTGACATCTGCTTGAACTATATTTTCATTCAGATACATAATTACTTGGTTCTTCAATGTTTTGGAGCAGAGGATTTTTTTTCCTTCTTGTATATTTGCAAACAGCACTGACATTAGGAGGAAGCACTGCAGTTTATATTGTTTCCCTTTACCAGGGAAGCAATATCACAGTAAAAACGCTGCACATTTTGTTTGCTGAAATTATAATATGACAGATTTCCATGTGACACTGGTGCTGTAGAGTGCTGACTGGGGGATTGAGAAGAACGAAAAGGTGAGTTTTATGTTAGTTTTACACCTTTTGTCTGAGCCTGTGTAGCCTTAGAACAAGTATATGCAAGGATCAGCTGTGTGATGGTAGAGCCTCTACACAGGGGGTGCAATGGAGAGCGCCACCTCACAAAAACGACTGCTTTATAGCGCACAGTAATTTTTATTTGTCGCTCATTTAAGCTTGTAGCCAGTGGTGCTATTATACCTTTTAATTATGATTATTTGTGTTCTGATTAAGTGTGATATGATTAATCATCATAAAAAAACATTTAGGAGTGTATAGCTATACCTTTTATTCTATGCAGTACAACATCAACATTCATACGTTATGGATCTGACCATATTTGAAACTACTGAGTAGATTTTGATGTTTCTTACTATGGGTGATTCAAACTTGCTACATTTTAATTGTTTTAGGGAATATTCAGAATCATAGCTTAATGTACAACTTAATTTCTAGAAGGGTTGCTAGGAGGACTGCCAGTGAATGCTTCAACAGTTCTGCGAAACCTAAATTATCCATGTCCTCTGCCACTACTGCCACTGCAGTAAACAACATTCTTTGCAGTCCTGGTGGTATCGTGAGGAATAACTTCTTAAATGTGCACCACAATGGCTCATGGTCTATTTACTCCAATACTCTTTTACAAAATATATGCTCATTGAAAGTTTTGCAACCACATAAACCATACTTTTTCTATGCAAGCACATCATCTCTCTGTGCTGACAAATGATTTGAACTGCTGAGAAACTCATTTGCTTTGTAGTAGAATTGCTGTACCCATTCTACTCTGGCTGACATCTGCTTGCAATATGATGGACTCTCACATGTAGATGCTTTGTTATTAACTTTTCAAGCATTTCAAAATTCTCCTGTTGTTCTGTATTCTAGCATCATTGTATATTCTGCTAAAGTAATATTCTTAATGTCATACATGTTCTTGATGAATTAAGAATACCTTCAAAATTGACTGCATCATACTCATCACCTATATGGCATAAAGGCATAAATCCCTGAATATGCCTCCAGTGACAGGAGTTTGATTGGTGGCATGGATAGCTGGTAGTAGACTGGCTGACAGTTCTCTCACAAAAAAGGGTGTGGATGTTGCTGGTCTATGCTGGAGGACCACGACTTCAACACTTGTGTAAACAGCATGAATCACAGCAAAAGAGACATCATATGTGGCAGCACATCCTTCAATGCAAGCACAAGAAGATACCATACAGCCACTGCAGGGGCTAGGGACTTACACCAAAAACCCTGGTTAGCATCACTGATAATGTCACCTCTCCCAATGACTGACCCTTGCACCCTGAGGAGATTGAATGCACTGGGGGCGCCAGCCTTTAGGTGGAATGAATGGGTCATACAGAGTAGTTGGAAGGAGTTACAGTGGGAGTTGGGCACCAAATTTACTGCATCGTAATAAGAAACACCACAAATGCATTTGTATCCCTGCAAAAGTCATCTGTGCTAATGTGTTAGATGCTTCATAGTCTGGTGTCAAAATTTCCCTATGATTTGACTAAATTCTAATGTCACTATATGCAATTCCCTGCCTCCTAACCTTTGCACTGTTTCAAAATACAAGTTTCTCTTACATCATGCCTCACTCTTGAATGTTTATCTAGATACTAATCAACTGCAATAACTCTTTCTCATTTAACCATATATGTCCCCAGTACTTTCTCTCTTCCAACCTCAACTTGAAATTAAGAATCAAATCAAAGTGCCCATTTCTCACAAATATCTACTACTGTATTGTAATTTAGCTTATAATTATCCCATGTATGTCAATGTAGGTTCATCACAATACTAGTGGATTTCAATTATATCCATGTACTATATAGAAAGTTTTAGTTTAATCTTTTGTCTCTGTACTGCAATTTATAACCATAACAAACGCACTGCAGGAGTAAAGCCAAACGCCGGACTTCCAACCGTATATAAAACCAAATATTTATTGAATAACTAACAACATAAAATGCTTAACGAATCACCGCGTTTTTCATCTAATCATACAGACTTCATCAGACAAACATATAATTAATGACATCACTTATATACTGTCACAAATATTTAAATTGGCCAATAACTTCTAGGTATTACAACTCATTAATATGTAAACATACCTCACTGATGCTGGCAATATAAACATACCATATGAATTCCACCAAATTCAAAGCGTTAGTTTCTTCTTTCATATTTTATATTTTCACCAAATAGTGGATATCTATATATTGTTGATCCCACCATAAGTTCACTTTGACTGTATTCTAAATGTATAAACCAACGTTAATATAACTCTGGTCTAAGTGAACTTAGGAACTCATTGTACCATATTCACCATATAATGCTACCTCCAAGTGGACAAATGTAAAATTACAAGCAAGAATAACATTTCATTCAAAAAACAAGCTAAATACTATGTTAGGCAGGATGTCTAAAGATAAAAATATATATATGATATGTATATAATATAATATATAATTAAATATTGAATATATATAAATAAATAAATAATAGTGTGAATATAAATAACAATGATAAAATTCATAAAAATACATAAAATTACCAAAACCTAAAAACGTACTCAATGTTTCATATTATACATAAAATTATAATCTAGCTGCCTTCATTTTAAGAATGGGTGCAAGGGAAATACCATAATTTATACCTGGATATTTATTAGCTTCTAATTTAATTTGCCAGTATAATTCACGGTATTCAATTTTGGTTTTCCACATACCACCCCTTTCATCCTTCAGAACTTCCTCAATAATAAAAAAATTATATTTCACTAGGGGGCAAATTATATTGTGTCTAAATAAGGCATTACTTTCTTTTTAATTTTTAATATCATTCATATGTTCGTAAACTCTCCTCCTTATTTTCCTCTCAGTTTTTCCAACATAAAATCCCGAACATATTTCAAATATTGCAATATATACAACACCATTAGTGTCACAGGTAATATGTGTCCTACTTGCAGTTTCTCTCCCCCTAGACTCAATATATATACATTCTTTGTTAGCCATCAATGGACATTGTGTGCACATCCCACATGGGTATATGCCTCTTGATTTTGTAGTTTTCTTTTGACCTTTGTTCTGGACCATAAACCAGTCCTTAATATTTCGCCCTCTCCTATATATCATTTTTAAAGGTTCCTTATGTTCTAAATTGAGGTCTGTTAAACTTATAAATTTATTCCATTCTTTACCAAGTGTATTGTAAATCACCACTAAAATCTGTAATAAATGCATGTCCATAAAATCTATCTCTATCACTTTTGTGATAGGATATATCTGAAGTACTATTATTTTCTCATCATCCAAGGGTACCAATTCCTTCCCTAGAATAGGTTCAAATCTATCTTTTTGTCCTTTGATAACTTCATTTTTTATATTATTACAAAGTTCTATGGGATACCCTCTTTCCATAAACAACTGGGTCAAAAATTCACATTCTTCATAAAAATCTCCATCACTAGAAGTCATTCTGCAAATTCTAACAAATTGCCTTTTACTATACTTATTTTCTGATGTAGAGGGTGTCCACTACTAAAATGTAAATATGAATTAGAATACGTTTTCTTTCTATATACTTTTGACTTAAATTACTATCTTTTATTAATTTTACATCCAAATAATTCATTTCATTTAAACCAATATCATAAGTGAATTTAAAAAAATCTGTGGAGTTATTTATATATTGTATGAATTCTTCCAACCTTTCCTTGCTATCTTCCAAAAAATGACTATAGCATCTAAAAAATGCTTATATAACACCCAACAATTCACATAAGTACTATTATAAACATATTTCCTTTCCCATGTGTTCAACACCATATTGGCATATAGGGGGGCACATCTTGCCCCCATCGCCACCCCACTAGATTGATGGTAATATTCTCCTTGAAAAAATATATAATTGTGTTTTAAAACCATCTCCATCAAATTCAAACATATATATACTTCTTTGTCACTTAACTCTCCAGTAAATCTTATTGCTTCCTCAAACCACTCCAAGCCTATATCATGTGGTATAGATCCAAACAGGTCAACCACATCTATAGTTATAAATAGAAGTTGTTCATGGAACAAGTCATTTTTGATGTTTCTCAAAAAATCCCATGTAAAATGTCATCGGTTGGTGGTTTTAAACAAAAAGTTAGTCCCGTTGTGTATACTTCGGGTTTGGTAGCAGCAAAAGAACCTGTTTCTGTTTCTTTGGGGGGCATTAATAACAATAACAAACTGCCCAACAGTTGTGGTGAAGGTGTTTCTCTTGTTCTGGACTCAGACACTACGCCAACAACGGACAGTAATTTTTTGACCGCCATTGACAACAACGCGGTTGTTAAATCTAAACATGCTTCTAACCAGGGTTCCACATCAGATCATGTTGTGGTTCCCTCTTCTTTTTCCAACAAGAAACATCAAGTTTCTACAAAAACAGTCCTGACCAGAAGCCGAACTTTTCTGAATTTGCAATCTTCGGGGGAAGAAACTTAGAACTTGGACATGACTATTTTAGTGTGATTAATTTGACTGACTATGTTTTTTCATGTGATGAAATGAATGTTTTGAAACTTGGGCTTAATTGTGTGCCACAATTAAGAGATAATTATGTTAGAATGGTTATTGACATCAAGCAGTATGCTAGGAAACTTAATTTACATTACTTATTACATGATGTCACTACTTCTAATCAAGTTTTTATTAAGCCATCTGTATTTTGTCCCAAATTACAGCATACTATCAGAATTTTTGAAGAAAATTGTTTGCAGGATGTTGATTTCATGTTACATAACACCTTTAACTATGACCAAAATCTTTCTAGTTCTGAAAGCAAAGCTTTGAAAAGTTTACAGTCTATGGGCAATAGTTTGAGGTTTATGAAGAGTGACAAAGGTAATAACATTGTTATTATGAAAAAAGATTCCTACATAGAAGGAATATTGAAGCTTTTGAACAATACTGACGAATATGAGATCATTTCACTTTTTGATATTCATAAACGTCAACGTTCTATACATTCATATTTATATGAAGCACTCATGGAGGTGGACATTAGTCATGAGCTATATGAATTTTGTGTTATTGAAGAGCCACGTATTGGGGTTTTCTTTGGAATTCCCAAAACTCACAAATCTCTTGAAAATCCACCCTTCAGACCTATTGTTTCATCACCTCATTCCATTACTGAAGGGTTGGCATTAGTTATTGATGCTCTATTGGGTCCTATCATTACCCATGAATCCTCATTTATTCGTGATTCTTGGCACTTTTTAACAAAGGTTGATCATTTTGTTTCATCACATGGTTTTGACCCTCATAGGCATATCATGCTAACTGTTGATGTGGTGTCATTATACACCTGCATTCCTCAAGATGAGGGTATAGAAGCTGTGTGGAATTTTTTATCAAATTTTTATTCAGGTTTTTCTCACAGCACTATTTCTTTGATTTGTAGATTTTTGGAGATTATATTAGAGAATAATTTTTTTCTCTTTGAACAAGTTTATTACCGACAGAAAAGGGGTGTAGCTATGGGGTCTTCGGCTGCCCCTGCCTATGCCAATGCTGTCATGGCATTGTGGGAACGTCAATTTATTCCATTTTAGTTCAAAAATACCACATCCTGTTTTATTGTCGCTTTATTGATGACTTGTTTTTTATTTTAGATGATAGGGAGGCGATTATTGACACCTTCCTTACTGACATTAATTCTTTTTCTTCATATTTAAAGTTTGTTATTGGTGGCCATGGAATTAATATTAATTTTTTGGATGTGAATCTTAGGTGGGATTTTGAGGAAAAGAGGATGCATAGTTGTATTTACAGAAAAAAGACTTTTAACAATGGGTATCTCCATTACAAAAGTGGGCACCCAAAACATGTCATTTCCAATATCCCAAAAGGACAGTTCATCAGGGCAAGCCGTATGACATCTAAAGACTCTGATGTCTTTCAAGAGTTTTGTTTTACTATTTCTTTGTTTTTTAATAGGGGCTACCCAAAATTAGATTTAATCCAAATGGCCACTGACATTTTTAATAAACGGACCAGTCATTATTTACCGTTATTAAGTTTAAATTTGGATAATTTTATTTTAAGGACACCAATAAAAGGGACACACCGAATTCAAATATTGTGTGTTCATTAGAGATGAATTCTGATTGTCAGCGCATTCAGAGCATTATATTAAAGAATTGGAGGGTTATTAAGGGGAATGCTGAAATGCATGACGTATTGGGAGACAAACCTTTGTTTGTTTAAAGGAATGAGTTTAATTTAAAAAAGATTCTAGAAAGACATGATAATATCTTGTGTGGAGTTGCAACTAGTAAAAGGGGTATGAATTGTTGTCATGATTGTAATATGTGTAGGTACATTTCAACTGGACCATATATTTCAGTGGCCACTTTTAATAGAACCTTTTCTGTCCCTGGTTTTGTGAACTGCCGTTCTTCAGGTGTTGTTTACATTGCTTTGTGTTCATCTTGCACCGCATTTTATGTTGGTATGACCACCAGGCAGTTAAGAACCCGTATCAGGGAACATTTATACTGTATTAAAACAAAAGACGACAAAAATGCTCTTTTTAAACATAGTTTAGAGTGTCATTCCTCTAATAAGTTTTTATTTTCAGTACTAGAAATTTGTCACAAAGACATGATTTCTTTGGAGTCCTTTTTCAGTTGCTTTTCGCCTTGGTTTGGATTTATTGGTTTTGTTTCTGGACTTTGTTAAAAGTCCAAAAAGCAAAGGTATGGCTCCAAACTTCAAAATCTGTTGAAATACGAATCCAAAATCCAAGAAGTTGATGTCAGCTCAGCTTTATTCACACAAGCGCTTTCACATATAGCTTTGTCAGGTGCATGCAATTTTGAAGTTTGGAGCCATACCTTTGCTTTTTGGACTTTTAACTGTAAATAAAAGATCATTAATAATATTTCCAAAAATAGAATTAATTTATTCCATCAAAACACTCATTTCATACTCAATATTTCTAATAATTGCTCTCATAAGGTCAAAACCCCAACCATCAAACATATTAATTAATACATCATAAAATTTTGTCCCTTTTTTAACATTGTTTGGAAACTTCCAAACGCGTAGACCCTTAGGTACAATTCTGAGTTGCATACATTCTTTCAAATAAGCATTATCCATATCTAATGCTTTATATTTAAACAATAAATCATTTAATTTATGTAAATTGCCAGCATAGGATAAACTAAAGTTATATTTCACAATATTAGTCTCATTAAAAGCAAATTTTTGCTTCAGCCATTCGTTTAAGTTTGGCAAATTATTTAAACAGTCACCTTGTTGAACCACAGTCTGTTGCACTCTCCCATTAGTGCTATTCTGACCACTCTGTGAGCTACCACTTTCCTTATCCATCAGCAACCGAGGAAAACTGTCCACACCATCAGGTCCAGCACTTCTGCCCTCCGTTTGACTAAAATTAGTCAAACTACCTTGGTCAGTTGATGCACCATCTTTATTCCATATGTTGTTAGCATATGCACACTGATTTCCAGGTAGAGACCCCTCTCTGTTGTGCTGTGTAAGCGAAAGGCACAAAGGGGTCAAAATTTGCAACAATTGTGTAAGTTGCTCGATGAGTATTGGCAATTCATTAGTCTTATGCATATTTCTGGTCAGTCCAACTGGCGATAAGCTCTCCTCCACCTCCATAGTACCAATAACCATAAATAGTGAGTGTCAATGAGAATTAAAACTTATAACCACAACAAACGCACTGCAGGAGTAAAGCCAAATGCCGGACTTGATGATGAGAGGGGAATCTTTTTTAAAAGATACTTGGGATTTTTTGAGAAACATCAAAAATGACTTGTTCCAGGTACAACTTCTATTTATAACTATAGATGTGGTTGACCTGTTTGGATCTATACCACATGATATAGGCTTGGAGTGGTTTGAGGAAGCAATAAGATTTACTGGAGAGTTAAGTGACAAAGAAGTATATATATGTTTGAATTTGATGGAGATGGTTTTAAAACACAATTATATATTTTTTCAAGGAGAATATTACCATCAATCTAGTGGGGTGGTGATGGGGGCGAGATGTGCCCCCCTATATGCCAATATGGTGTTGAACACATGGGAAAGGAAATATGTTTATAATAGTACTTATGTGAATAGCTGGGTGTTATATAAGCGTTTTTTAGATTCTATAGTCATTTTTTGGAAGATAGCAAGGAAAGGTTGGAAGAATTCATACAATATATAAATAACTCCACAGATTTTTTAAAATTCACTTATGAGATTGGTTTAAATGAAATGAATTATTTGGATGTAAAATTAATAAAAGATAGTAATTTATTTAAGTCAAAAGTATATAGAAAGAAAATGCATTCTAATTCATATTTACATTTTAGTAGTGGACACCCTCTACATCAGAAAATAAGTATAGTAAAAATCCAATTTGTTAGAATTTGCAGAATGACTTCTAGTGATGGAGACTTTTATGAAGAATGTGAATTTTTGACCCAATTGTTTATGGAAAGAGGGTATCCCGTAGAACTTTGTAATAATATAAAAAATGAAGTTATCAAAGGACGAAAGGATAGATTTGAACCTATTCTAGGTTAGGAATTGGTACCCTTGGATGATAGAGAAATAATAGTACTTCGGATATATCCTATCACAAAAGTGATAGAGATGGATTTTATGGACATGCATTTATTACAGATTTTAGTGGTGATTTACAATACACTTGGTAAAGAATGGAATAAATTTATAAGTTTAACAGACCTCAATTTAGAACATAAGGAACCTTTAAAAATTATATATAGGAGAGGGCAAAATATTAAGGACTGGTTTATGGTCCAGAACAAAGGTCAAAAGAAAACTACAAAATCAAGAGGCACATACCCATGTGGGATGTGCACTCAATGTCCATTGATGGCTAACAAAGAATGTATATATATATATATATATATATATATATATATATATATATATATATAGAGTCTAGGGGGAGAGAAACTGCAAGTAGGACACATATTACCTGTGACACTAATGGTGTTGTATATATTGCAATATGTGAAATATATTCGGGATTTTATGTTGGAAAAACTGAGAGGAAAATAAGGAGGAGAGTTTATGAACATATGAATGATATTAAAAATAAAAAAGAAAGTAATGCCTTATTTAGACACAATATAATTTGCCCCCTAGTGAAATATAAATTTTTTATTATTGAGGAAGTTCCGAAGGATGAAAGGGGTGGTATGTGGGAAACCAAAATTGAATACCATGAATTATACTGGCAAATTAAATTAGAAGCTAATAAATATCCAGGTATAAATGATGGTATTTCCCTTGCACCCATTCTTTAAATGAGGGCAGCTAGATTATAATTTTATGTATAATATGAAACATTGAGTACGTTTTTAGGTTTTGGTAATTTTATGTATTTTTATGAATTTTATCATTGTTATTTATATTCACACTATTATTTATTTATTTATATATATTCAATATTTAATTATATATTATATTATATACATATCATATATATATATTTTATGTTTAGACATCCTGCCTAACATAGTATTTAGGTTTTGGTAATTTTATGTATTTTTATGAATTTTATCATTGTTATTTATATTCACACTATTATTTATTTATTTATATATATTCAATATTTAATTATATATTATATTATATACATATCATATATATATTTTTATCTTTAGACATCCTGCCTAACATAGTATTTAGCTTGTTTTTTGAATGAAATGTTATTCTTGCTTGTAATTTTACATTTGTCCACTTGGAGGTAGCATTATATAGTGAATATGGTACAATGAGTTCCTAAGTTCACTTAGACCAGAGCTATATTAGCGTTGGTTTATACATTTAGAATACAATCAAAGTGAACTTATGGTGGGATCAACAATATATAGATATCCACTATTTGGTGAAAATATAAAATATAAAAGAAGAAAATAAAGCTTTGAATTTGGTGGAATTTATATGGTATGTTTATATTGCCAGCATCAGTGAGGTATGTTTACGTATTAATGAGTTGTAACACCTAGAAGTTATTGGTCAATTTAAATATTTGTGACAGTATATAAGTGATGTCATTAATTATATGTCTGTCTGATTAGATGAAAAACGCGGTGATTCGTTAAACGTTTTATGTTGTTAGTTATTCAATAAATATTTGTTTTTTATACGGTTGGAAGTCCGGCATTTGGCTTTACTCCTGCAGTGCGTTTGTTGTGGTTATAAGTTTTAATTCGCATTGACACTCATTATTTTTGGTTATCTGTACTGCAATTGTTATCCAATGTGGATTTTAATCTTTGTATTAATGTATGACATTATATAATTTCTGAATAAAGCTTTTCTCCCCAGACCTTGGCTGAAACGTTTGTTTTTTTTGTTTTTTTTGCCAAGCTGGACTTTTCCAATTAACAAAAATATTTTTTTTGCAAGGGGCAATCCCCTTCAACCACCACTCCCACTGCAAATTATATATACCAACCCCAAGATCGCATTACAGGGGGAAAAGGATAAATTCCCCATTAAAATAATTCTATGTACATTGCGGTAAAGTGGGGATTGGGGAATTTTCCCTTTTCTCCACTATAGTTCAATCTTGGAGTTGGTTAATATTATTATTTTTATTTATTTATTTATTTTTTTGCATTTGAGTTTTTGGAAACTCGAACAACTGGACTCATCCAATTGAGTTTTCAGTTTCTGAAAATTCAACAGTATGATATAAATCTATACATACATATATATGAGCACATATTATTCATTTATATTATTTTGATATCATTTCTATAACTTTTGTTCAGCTTAAGGCTGTTCTATCACAGTCTCCAGCAATACTGACACAATCTTATCAAGAGCTTTAGTCTAACTCCATGCAAGTGTATCATCAAAAGTATTGACACTATCCACCCTCCATTCAAAAGTTCTCTCAAACAAATCTGAAGCCAATGAAATACTAAATGGTCAGAATGTGAGTTGAGGTAAAACATTATTGCATTGTATCAAGAAATGTCACATAAATAATAAAAATGAACAGTAAACATTCCAGAAGCCATTTTATTCGTTAGTTAATTGCTTTCATCCGTAACATGCTGACTTCATCAGAACAAACAAGATGCACACACTCCACCCTTTAAATACAATCCCATAGTCACATGATATAAATAATTCTTTAATTTGCTACTAATTAAGACTACACAGTTAAAAATTCTCTAATAAACAAATGTCAATCATAGAAACCATGAAACACTAAAAAGCACTCCATCTTGACATAACACATGGAATACCTCTAAAACTTTTCTCCTTTAAGTATGATAAAATTCTTGAAAACACTTTTAAAAAAACATGAATATGTATGTATATAAATTTATACCTATATAAATAATATAACATATGTTTAAAAAAGCTAACTCAGCTTTTAATTTTAGTAGACAACTAATAGATACAGTTTAATTCAGGCCTGGGGGGGGGGGGCAGTAGCATTACATACTAACTGCCATTTTAACTCCTTATACTCAAGATATAAGTCCGATGATCCATCCCTCTGTCCTAAATTTACCTTATCAACAGCTGTGTACATAAACCTGTGTGTAGTAAATTGTCTAATATGTTTTGCCAATGCATTATTTTCATCACCTTTCAAAATATCATACTGATGTCGGTAGATTATTTTCCTAAACTTTGTTTTTATCTTGCCAATGTAGAACCCCTCGCATTCCTGACACTTGGCAAGATACACCACTCCCTTACTTTGACAGTTAAAGTAATGCCTGAGAACTACATTTTTTTTCCAATTTGTGCTGCCACCTCCAATCCTTCTAAAATGAACTTACATTGCCTACCCTGACCACATTTTCTCATTTGTCCTTCTTGACTTAATCTAAATGGCCTTTCAATAATGTTTTTTAAACAACTGTCCTTCTAATAAACAGACAGATTTTTGTCCAGCTTTTTAAGACAGTCCTCCTCTACTCTGAACACATTCCAATAATGTTTAATAATATTTTTGATACCCTGAAAATGGATGTTATAAAGCAAAATATGGGCTTTTTGAAACTCCTTACCCTCTCTACTAGAACCAATATCATTTATTCCATCCTGGACAATGGCATTTCCAAGTAATGGGTAAAAAATAACCTTCTTGTCTTTTTCTTTTCACCTCACTAAAAATACCCTCTATTAAGTCTCTGGGGTAACCCCGATTTTCTAACATCCCTTCAGCTTAAATCAGTCATCATAAAATATGTTGTCTCTGCCTACCATATGGGCAAGTCTCACAGCTTGTTCTTTTACTAATTATTTCTTTTGATGTAGGGGATAGTAACTGTCAAAATGCAGGAGCGGGTTAGATTATGTAGGCTTCCTATATATATTTGACTCGAGCGGCTTAGCCTATTTTTCTTTAACGTAACATCCAGATAATGGATTTCCTCCTCCTCTACATCCACGGTGAACCTCAAACAATTAGTACTAGTATTCAAATAGTGAAAAAACTGGTCCAATCTAACCCTATCTTCGGCCCAAATAATTATATCATCATCCAAGAACTGACCATATAGTGACCAACAAGCAGCATATTCAGAATTAAATACTACTTGATTCTCCCACTGAGCTAGTCCTAAATTTGCAAATAAAGGTGCACATATCTCACCCATTGCAACCCCCTTTTTCTGTCTGAACAACTTCTTTTCCAACACTATATAATTATTTTCCAATACAGCTTCCATAAGGGATCTGATAGTGAGAATCTTAGTGTGGTCAATTTCCAAATTTTCACAAAGGAACCAATAGAATAGTTCTAGTCCCTCCATATGTGGGATTACTGAAAAAAGATCACACACATCTATGGTGACAAATTAATTATCTGCAAACATATGGTTAGAAACCCTAGATAAAAAAATCCCATGAATCCTTGAGTAGATGTCTATGCCTGGTTAAAAGTCATTTTGCATGACATGTAAGAAGTGTCAAGTAAGTTTGTTTACTTTTGTGGAACTGCTCTAGCTTTTTCATAGTCTGGTTTCAAGCCTTTAAATGACCTATTACCAAAGTCTGAGAAATCTGCATCCTCCCCACTTGTAAGTTATTTGTGCAAAGTTTTAACCTTCATTGTCAACTGGATTTGCAAAAATCCATGATTCCCACCAAGAACTTTAACATATTTTGCTCCTTTCATTACAGATGCATCTTCTTCAAATATATGAAAAAAAAAGACACTTATTCTGGTGAAGTTATAGTTACTGTGAGTAACATAAAAGCTTAGTGTATTTTCATAAATGTACTTTGTTTCAACTCCGGAGTGGTGAAAAAATGTACAACCTACATCACTGCAGCACCATCTCATACAATAAAAGTCAATGTAATTCAAAGAAAACATAATAAAAAATCACATTAAATCACTCTAAAGATGCTGAAGCCAACAACACTTACTACAGGATAGGCATCTGGCTACATATATCTGTATCATTATCTGCATTTTTATTTGTGTGACTAAAGTATTTCAAAATTATTTCTTCTAGTTAGTTCTGTGCTAATAACATTGTTACAATAAATATATTGCTATAATTAATTAAATTCTACACTCATTAGCCTTTTAGAAAATGGCACTGATATAAAAAGTATATGTTGCATGTTCACCTACAGCACAGATATGACTGAATTCAATATAAGTCAGTGGTTGGAAATGAACTTAGATCTTCCATAAATGAAAGGGGGATGCTGTTATGAAATGTACTGCTCACATTCCCTAGCCAGAGCCCGTCACTTCCATAAAAAAGATCTGCTATACCTTTATACCAGATGTTGATGGAATGACTTGGAACATGTCAGCAGCCTTATCTAGCAAAGGGATTCTGACATGTCACTCCACAGCTAAGTAGGCAGTTATAGTTGCTGAATTAGTAGACACAATAGCTCTAGGAGTCGGACCCACCCTCCCAACATACTAGTGTAAGGCATGAGTGCAAAATGGGCACTGGTCAGAAGCAAATCAGGAAGTAAGGTCCAAGAAGTAAAGGTCCATGAATTATATAGGAACTAAATGTTGTGCCTTTTGCCCACAGACATCTTTCCAGTTCTGTTTTTTTAATGGAGAATCCAAACATCTATTTTAATTTATTTACTTATGTATTTGATTATTTGATTAATGTATTTATTTAGCCTTTGTAGACTTGGTTAGTCCCACTAGGCTAGAAGCCTCTTTTCGGGGGAGACTTGAGGTGGTATTTCTACCACAAATGGAAATTTGATGAGGACATCAGAGAACATCCCCTACATGCCACTGTTGCAAGTGGGACCCATTTTGCAGGAGCACTTCCTGTTTCCATTCCAGGCTCAGGGGTGGCCCAGAGAAACAGAGAGGCAGATGAAGAGAGAAGGAGATAATGAAGTAGTGAGAGAAATGGAGCTGAATCCAAATATTGAGACCAGAGAAAGTGTGCAGGTTTCTGAGGAGATATTTTAAAGAAATCTGTTTAATAGACACGAGTCAGTAAATAATGGATATCCAGTCATGTGAGTTGTGGGATGATTTACTTAAAGAAATGGTGATGGAGAGTGAGACGGAAAATGAAGGAGATGCTTCCTAGGGGAAACTTTATGGAGAAAATACAAAAGGAGAAAACAGACACAATCCTGAAGAATAGTGGGAAGACGGATAAGAAAACATATGCAGAGAAACTAAAAGAAAGTAAAAGGGGAGTATCAAAAAAGAAGGCAGAAGAAAATGAAAAGCAGAAGTATGTTGTAAGGATTCAAAGTAAAGAAGACAAAGAAATGGACAGGCATGATTTGTGGGACAGTTTAATTGCTCCTTTGGGTATAAAAGCACACAAATAAGAACATTTATTCTTATTGACACAGAGACATTGTGTGACATTATATTTGAGGATGTTTTTTCAATAGAAATTTTTCTTGGAGTATAATAAAAAAGAAAGACTGTAATCCATGATATATTTATGTGACAAAAGTATTTAACAGGGAAACAGAAAGATCCATGTACAATTTTGAACGGAGGTGGAAAGAGAGACTTTGAAAGGATATTAGAAAGCTTTATGCAAAGAAGTACTGAACATTGTAAAAGTTTATGATGAGGTTTATGGACTGGTGGATGAGATTGTAATATTATGTTAAAACTAGAAAGAGAAAAAATTATGGGATCTTATTAGAACGACGAAAATGCATTTTGTCAAATGCATTTTCGACACATGTAGGGCGAACAGGCAAAACAGCGAAGTGGCTATGCAGCGAATTCTTTCCCTGGGAAAGAAGTCACTTGACAGCTTCGTTGCTTTGTCTGTTCTGAAGTGTAGTGTGGTCCCTTGTCCAGTATAGCTCCCGAGCATGATTGTGCATCAGTTACTGACCTTAGGGTTAGGGTGCGGGTTAAGGTAAGTGCATATGTATGAAAGTGTTTACTGTTTTTTATTGTGCGTTAGATGTATGGTTGAGTTATATGTGTATGTATTTTCAGCTTTTACTTTGGTTTTGGGGGGGTAGGATTAGGGTTAAGGTAAGTGTGTATGTGTTTGGAACTGTTTATGTAAATGTGCGAGAGTTACTGACCTTCGGGTTAGGGTGCTGGTTAAGGTAAGTGCATTTGTTTTAAAATGTTTACTGTTTTTTTTTTTTTTTGTTAGATGTATGATTGAGTTATGTGCATATGTGTATTTAGTTGTTTACTGTTTTTTTTGGGGGGGGTATAATTAGGGCTAGGGTATGTGTTTGAAAGTGTTTAATGTTTTTTTTGGGGGGGGGTTGGAACAGCGATTTCTTTCCCTAGGAAAGAAATCGCTGTTCCATGGTTTTGATATTTTCAGTTTTCGCTGAATATGTGTCGATGAAACACCGTTCGCTGTTTTCAGCATTCATTATTTTAATATGAACCCAAAATTATTCATATATCAAGCATGACAAAGCTTAGACTTGTCCATTACTTCATGTAAAGATATATTTTTCCAGTTATAAGGGATCAAAACCATTTTCACACTAATCAAAATGTTTAATAAACAGAAGAGAGGATAATCCAAAATTTGAGAAAAATGCATTTTGTAGTACTTACTATAAAAATGACCCACTTCTAATTTGCAATTTAAATTCCCTCCACTGAGTTATCAAGGACAAATGTGAACTTTAGTGCTGATGGTTCATTTGAAACTAATCAGTAAGATATGTAAATGCTGCAATTTAATTTCATTATCTTCCACATTTCCTGATATAAATAAAGATAAAAAATCACTGTTCTCTGTACTTGGCAGGAATAAGCAGACATTATCAGCTATGAGAAATCACAGCAGCCTTTCAACAAGCAACATTAACAATGATTTTCCAACTATGATTATATTACTATATTATTAATTTTATATACTTAGATTCTGATGAAGCACACCGGGTCAGTAAGCTTTTTTCTGGCAAAGTAAGAATGATGAAGTTAGACTACAGATCAAAAGTTACAAATGTTGACCAGTATTGAATGTCACAATTAAGTCAAAATGTAAAAAAAAATTAAAGGCGATCTGTAGCTGGAAATGGCAATCATTGGATATAACAGGAAAGTAACAATACATTTATATAATAAAAGAAAGTATCACAACAAATAATGATTGTTAGTCTATAAATCCCTTGTATGCACATTATGAACTACAGAAATAAAAAGCAGTTTTAAATTGTAAATACAGACTGGTTTAAGTGCAATGATGTCTGAACTAGGTAACTTAGACAAGTTACATTTAATACCTTGGATATTGTTAACAACTTAATTTTTACTGTATCATTCAGCTTGATTCATAAGCTTTCTTAGTAATGCATAATGCCTTGGCATAATCGAATTGCAGCAGTTATCATGTACCATTTTATGGATAAGAAGGCTGCAAGACAATTGTCGTGTTATATCTACAATACAGAACTGCTGCAATTCATCAGACACTAAAGTGGGGAGAAGGCATCATTATTAATCACCACTGGGCTGTTAATGGTCCACAAGCAAAACCAACATATTACTGGAGAAACTGAGCCATATTCAGAAAATGTTGCCATATCACATTAAGTGAATTTACATGATGCTTGTCCCCACAGGATGCATGTGATTCAGAAAACTCAGCTATATGATGTGGCTAGGCCAAATAATGTGATCAGCCATGCTATAGCTAGTAACTGTATAATGAGGTGTCATGTATGATAATGAGGGAAAACAAGATGCTGGACCAATTCAAAAATGTGTAAATGCCATGCAGTGGCACTGCACTCACTTTCAATTTTAACTCAGCCATATTTATTTATGTATTTATTTATTTAACATTTGTTGACCGGGAAAGTCTGACGAGGAAAGAGTCTATTTTCAGTGGTGGCCCAGAGATAAATGGCCCAGATGCATATCTTTGGCATGTGGGAGTAAACCAGAGTGTACCCAGAGGAAACCCACGGGAATGCAGGGAGGACATGCAAACTTCGCACAGAAGGCACCCCAGCTAAGAACTGAACCAGAGAACCTCTTGCTGTGAGACGACAATGTTAACGGCTGCACCACTGTGCCGCTCATGTTCTGATGGGGTAGAGTACAGAATTATGTAATGGTTGCTGCATCTACAGAAAATTTATATTTGCAGAGGCTCACACTATAGCTGCTATGCCAACAATGCACAACATTGCCCTCAGAGGTGCAGGATCATCTGACTACACTTAACATTTCCTGCCCCCCACAACATCAATGTGGTGGACCGGTACTGTGTTGACAGGAACAACAAGCAAAAATTATGGAAATGTGTTGACCTCATTTTCAGCCAGGTTGGAGTTGTGGAGTACTTACTTGAGTGGATACCACAGTATGTGTGGATATACATTTTTTTAGCTAGAGGGCCTTTCAGCAACCAACTGGGGACACAGTGGGAGAATCTCAGACATCTGCCTTGAGAACACTCTATCAATTTCTTGATGCCATGATTCAGCATATGGGGCATCAAACGTTTTTCACACATATCCCACAGGATAGAGCCAACACCATGTTGCAAATCTGTGATATAGCCAATTTCATTGAGGTACTGGAGACCATAGACTGTACTCACATTGAAATAAAGGCCACACCTGGTGAACGTGGAAGGTAGTTCTTGAACCACAAAGGTTATCACTCCATCATCTGACATGTGGTCTGTAATGCAGCAGGTACCATCTACTCAGTGTGTGTATGTGTATGTGGGTCACCCAAGTAGTTTTCACAACTCCTGCATACTGCATACATATGACTCTCACTAATAATTTGAGTGGGATCTTGCTGATGATGCTGGATATGCAGTAGAAATGTGGCTCATGACAGCCATCATAAATCCACAAAATTAAATAGAGCAGAGATACAACCATGCACTATCACAAACCAGAAACATTACTGAGCATATGTTTATGGTATTGAAGGTGGACTTTTGTTGTTCAGTGGTGTCCTGCAGTATGATACTGCCACCAGTGTCAAAATACTGAGTGTGTTTGCAACATTACACAATACTATACTTACAAAGTAGTTACAGCAGATTGGCCTCTTTCAGAGCTAGCATTTATAAGCACTATATGCAGTAGAAGCTGAAACACTTAAGGATTCATAGGGGTCATAGGAGGAGCCAACAGCAGAAGATGATCATGTCAGACAGAGGTGGGCACAGTATGATGTGACACTAGCAAAGAGGCAGTGGATTGCACATAGCTTTTTCAACATGACTATACAAGATTTCAGCAGATAGACTACAGTAAAATGATGCATGCAGAAATAGTTCTAGGCTTTGCTTACCCATGTATAAGCTGGCCATGTTGTGCATCTGATGTAGGCAACCCAATAACAATGTACTAAGAGCAGGGCACAATCATCATCACTTACACAGAAAGATAAGGTGGTACAGGAGTGAATGTCTTTCACAGGGAAGTGTGAGGTTGTGAATGACAATCTGTGTAACAAGAAAATGGCTCTTATGGTAATTGCCAAAACCAATATTGGGGAGGTTAATGTTAATAAGGGCCACGGTCAGTGGTTGTGTGTGATGTGGCTGGTATTGTGGTGGTGATGGTGTGTGTGTGTGTGTGTGTGTGTGTGTGTGTGTGTGTGTGTGTGTGTGTGTGTGTGTGTGTGTGGATGCAGCACTGCTGCTTGGCCTACTGCACATGTCAAGGATATGCATGACAGAGATTTCAGCTTCCCTTACATTTCCCTGACCACAACTGCTGACTCTGCCAGGAGTTGCAGTGGCTGTATTATGACACTGGCTACATGAAGGTATGTTACATGTCCTCAACTGACATCTGACTTCAACTGACATCTGATAAGACGATGTGCTTTCTCTCTCTTTTTTTAATTTCTAATACCATGATGGGGATGGACCCCATTCCTAAGTCAAAATATGATTAAAGTTCATGAAATTAGTATTGTTTCAATCTTTGATGTTAGCCAGAAGTGCTCTTCACAGTACCCGCAGTGTGCCCAGTAATGACTCCTTTTGCAATTCATATGCAGTTGCATGTATCGGTAACATATCGAAGTACAACTGTAAATTCCTTTTGTAACACCCATTGCTCTTACTACTACTGGAACTGTCTGGGCATCCTTACACTTTGCCCTTGTTTTTGCCTGAAAATCCTGGTATTTTATGACTTTGTGTCTCTCTCTGTACATAAGACACCATAGTCACTGGGTGCAGTAATTTCAATGGTCAATGCTACTTTTGTCTTCTTTTCATGGACTAATATATCTGTTTTTCTCGCATCTATTTTTTGAACTGTTGGTAATGGGTGATCGTATGTGATATAAACTTTGTGGCTCATCTTTCCAATGTTTTTCAGCTACTTCAGTATTATAATGTTTGCACAATTCCCAATGCAGCAGTCTTGCCACATTATTATGTCTTTCATTATACAGTCCTTCTGCCATTAGTACATCACAACCAGCAAAAATATGTGGGACTGGTTCTGATTCTGTTTTACAAAAACTACATTGGTCTATTTCTCCCACATGTTCAATGGACTAAACCAACACGTACGTAGTCCACTATCTTAGGCAGCCAATATTAACCTTCCGTCTTTTGGTTTAACTTTACCTCTCCTTAACCATTCCTGCATTCGATCCTGATCAACATGAAGCTGTTCCAAGAGCTTTCTGCACTTGCAACTATATTTATGTATTTTCCACATTTCTTGCCTTCTCATCAGAAATTTCACCTTATATTCTTCCTTTTGTTTTTTTTTTGGCAGATTCAGTTGTTACCTGATTTTTATCTACTTCTGGTTTGATTCACATTCCTGCCTGATATGCTTCTGCTAAACTAAGCAGGGAAATCATCTTAGATTTATTCTTCTCATGTTTTAAAACTTTCACTATTTTTGTGTCTTGTGAGGTCAGCAGATATGTGTGCAGTCCTATGAATGCAGATCTATACATGTAATCAGTTTTGAGAGCCCCATACCTCCTTCTGAATGGGGAATATATAGATTGGTATACACTGATTTTTATAAATCAGAAACTTCCGCGGTGGTGAATCGGTAGCGTTGTTGCCTCACAGCAAGAGGTTCTCCCGTTCGATTCTTGGCTGGAGTGCAGGGAGTGCCTTCTGTGTGGAGTCTGCATGTCCTCCCTGCAGTTGGGTGGGCGTTTGAAAGACATGCGTAAATGGGTTTGCCTTTGTTGAAGGTTGGACGTCGAGCTGGCACCACAGCATCCGTGAAAATCTACTGCCAATCATTAGCAGACCGGAGTTCCGCTGTGGCGAACCCTAACCGGGAAAAGCCGAAAGACAACAACAACATTTGATAAGCATGAAGTACCCTACTTGTTTTCCTGTCCAACCAATCCAACACCTTTTGGGAGCAGTCAATCACTCCAGAACTAAAAGTTAGGCCAGGAAAAACAAATTGGTTTATAGCTTGGACTTTGTTCCTAGATGTTAGTGCTGTTTTCACTATTAAATTTAGTCTTCTAAAATATTCCTTGTTCGTGTTTTATTGTTGATCTTTCGTCATTTTCCAAATATTTATACATTCCCTCTTGCTCAAGTTCTTTTATATCACATTCATGACTCAGGCAGATGTTTTCTTGGTGCTGCAGTTTCCTGCTTTAAAGGTTGCTTTTGCACATTTATCAAGACCAAATGACATTCTTATATCATCTGAAAAAGTTTTGACCGCTTGTAGTTGTGTTTTCAGTTCCTCGTCTGATGAACCATACAATTTTAAATCATCCACAAAAAGAAAATGAGAAGTCTTTACACTTTGTTTTTTCTGGGAATCAAATTGTACCATGACCTAATCTGTTAAGTAGATAGCTTAATGGGTTAAGGACAAGACAAAAGAGTGACAAAGAGTCACCATGGAACATCCCCCTTTAAATTTTTATCCCTGGAATAATAATTTGTCCTTTATCATGGCTTAACTGCAAAATGGTTTGCACTGTTTCATGGTCACTGTAATGTAACTGATCAGTGTAGGGTGCATCTCATGCATTTTAAGCACTCATGAATGTGGAATACTGTCAAATGCCTTTTTGTAGTCTATCTATGCCATATTCCTCCAGTTTTTACAGTTCTCTAGTATGACTTTATTTAATAATAAATGATCCTTTGTTCCATATGACTTTCTTTTCCTACCATTTTGTTCTACTGCCATGATAAAGTTTTCTTCTAAATTACTATAAACTCTGTCGGCATCAATTCCAGTGTATAGTTTATACATCATTGGAAGGCAAGTTACTGGTCTATAGTTTTTAAGATAGCTTGCAGGCTCCATCTTTAAGTAGTATTATTTTTCCTGTTGTTAACTAGGTTTTTGTCTGTTTGGGGTGTACATATAAATAGTTCTTACTCATAGCTAAATCTTTGTGCAAAGATCTTAATACGTTTAGCCAGAAGTTTTTAGGTACTGCATCTGGGCCTGGGGTTTTAAAATTAGGAGCTTTTTCTTAACTTTGTTTCAATCTCTGTGGCCATTACTTCACCCCATTTCATATCTTGTACATTTGAACTTCTAATTCTTTCTTTCTTTTACTTATTCTATCCATTCAGCATCTTTGTTATCTTCAACAAGATCTTAATATTTTTCCAAATGTATCTATTTCTTCTTTTTTGGTGGTGTTTTAATTCCTTTTGCCTTGTTTCCCAATTCTCTGAAAAACTTTTTTAGATCATCAATAAATTGCTTATTTTGTACTTCTCCTTTATATTTATCTGCATATCTTCTAAATTCTTCTGCTTGTTGTTGATATCTTTAATATATTATTTGTAATAGTGCAAGATAGAGCTTTATCTGTTCTGATACTGCGCATGGTTTTTGTTGATCTGTTCCCCCTTCTATACTAACAGTGACACTTCTTGTCTTAATTACTTTATAGTTTTCTCTATTCGATACTCCCATGATGACATTTCATTTCTCCCCTTCCTTTCCCTTACTGCCTTGTGTTTTTGTTGTTACACTTTATCTGTTATTTATTTAGCTGCACAGTAATATAACCTATTTACTTCTCTTATATCGCATGAATCTCTTTGAACAGTCCTAATCACTGTATTCATTTGTTTTATCAAACTTCTAACTTTTGGGGTTTTATTGACTTTCTGTAGTCTGTCTCTTTCATTGATCTTAATATGTCTGTCCATCTCTATTAAGTCAATCAACTCTTCTCTTAAATCATTTTCTTCTAAACTGAGGGAAAATTCTTTGTTCTTCATTTCTTGCAGGCATTCTACAGAAAGTTCCAGAGCATCTTCCTGCGCCACATTCTCTTCAGTTTCATCCTGTGTCATCAGTTGCTCTTTTATATGGGAACTCACTGGTTTATCACTCCACAACAATGACTGCATCAGAGTTGCCACAGTTTCTTGTTCTTTCCCTTGCTGTACAACTCCAAATGAACTTTTGTACTGGTTTCCTATGGAGGCTGTAAAGTACCTTCATACAGCAACTGATCAGATGTTTGCTGCTCCACTGGTTTCTTCTTAACTTGGGGATCTATTGCTCTATCCTGCTGTGATGTTATCAGAGTTAGATTTTCTACATTAAATCCTTCACTTTGCAGGTAATCCATAACCTTGGTTTCTATTTCCTTAACTTCTCCATTACTAAGCCTCTTTGTTATCTTATTTTTTGTACTGTCAAATTTTCCACACCTGGATGTCTTTGCCTGTATTACTCTTCAAATACCTTTGGTGCTGCTCTTTTTGTATTGATTAGTTTTGCTTTCTCCTTTGCATAAACATTGCACCATATTAAATCTCTTTTTCTTTCCTATGTCCATATTTAATCTCCAGATGTCTCCTTCACCTCCTGTTCCGCCTTACTTGGAGGACTCATTGTTTCATCATCCTGTGAAATAACCTGTGATAAACTTTCTGCACTAAATCCTTCATGTCGCAGGCATTTTATAATATCAGCATGACAACAGCCATGACCATGGAAACTGTCTTGACTTTTAGTGGACACCTGCATAATAAATGCTGTTGTGGAAGTCCTAGCACATAGGGAGAGGGAGCTCACATGAGCATGGCCATGTTGGCTAACATCTGTGAATGTAGCAGATGACTATCTTCAAGGAGGGCCCTTCTTCCCTGACAGACAACCCAGGGAAGGCATTGCATAGCCCAGTGTGATATTCAGTCTGTCCAAGGAATCACACCTCACTACCTCTGCAATAGCTGTGGTGAACTAGCCTGTGCCTTAACTATGGCACATATGTTGGGTTACAGCCATTGACACACCAACCTCTTAGGGGTTGTGATCATGTCTATGGCAAGCACCCTTACCAACCCCCCTCTGTGGACTTACCTGCCCACACATGTTAGGGGCAGAATGAGACATCTATCTAATGGGGGCCATCACACTTCCCTGAGCTATAGTGTCCCCATCAACCTGTTCTCTCTCATACATTTATGTATCCTGTGCATCCAGGAAAATAAATCGGTGGCCTATTGGTTAAGGTGTTTGCTTTACAAACACAAGGTGCAGGGTTTGAGTCTCATAAGGGATAATTGGCTAGGCTTAAAATGGCTCACAAGGGCAGTTAGCCTAGTACTAACCTATGAACCTAAATCTATGAACATGCATGAACATGAACAAAGACTGTATCTTTGGTGCAAGTAGGGGATGTACTGGTCACACTCCCTGTGTCAAATACATACCATGGACCCCCCCCAACTGTGCCAGCTTATCCCTACTACCATTAACAGAGGCCACAGATTCTCCATCATCACGCAGGGGCAGCTCCACAATGCTGGTGCTGGAGAAAGAATCACATATGAATATACTAAAGCAAAAGTATCCTGTGTAAGTATGACCCAGGGCCACAACTATACATGCAACTGATAGCTTTACAACTATAAACTGTTAAAAACTAATACCCCTGGCTATAGATTGTGCAGACAGTTGGGCTTGTCTGATCTCTGATGTGCCTGTATACAATACGTTAGACAACTTTAATGAAGTATAAAGTGACTAAGAGGTAAGGGAATGTTGCAACTACTGACAAAATGAAATAGGACTAAATAACAGCAACATCTGCAGTTGAAACTCTCTGGGCTTGCCCAACATAATATATTACACTTTGGTCATATACTGGTGTAGCATATTAAATGTAATATATTAGTTTTACATGTATTAAATTTCATATTTTTATTTTGTGCCCAAGCAAAGAGGTTAACCAAATACTCTTGCAGGATTGCTCAATCAGTTACTGAATTTGCAATTGCACCTATTTTAGTATCATCAACAAATTTACTTAAGACATTCCCATAGATTGGGAAGTCAGACATAAAGATGTTAAACAGCAGAGGTCCGAGCACTGAGCCATGAGGTATGCCAACTGTTACACCCCTTAATGTAAACAGGATATTCTGAGCCTTAACCATAAATGTCCTACCTGTCAACCATTCACCGATCCATCTAACTATAAACCAATTTATAACCAACTTTAATAAAATGTAAAAAATGTCACCATAAGGCACAGAATGAAATTCCCTAGACAAATCCAAATAAATTATGTCAGCTGCCAATCCCTGGTCCACTGGGTCTCATACATTTTGGTAAACACTAAGTAAGTTAGTAAGACATCATCTACTCAAGCAAAAAACATCCTGAAAAGTATCCAAGGTAGTACTTATCTCCTCCATTATTAACAAATAAATCAATCTTTCAAAACAATGTTACATATCACCACCTTTAAAAAGAGGGATAACATACATGAGTCACTTCTCTCTGCTAACACAAATTGGAATAACTAGTATGATAGTCCTGTAAATCATTGTGATAAAATACCTATTAAAGCCATCAGGACCATCCATAGAATTTGGTATTAGCCGTGGTGGTACAGCAGTCGCATTGTTGCCTCACAGCAAGAGGTTCTCCTGTTCGATTCTCGGCTGGAGTGCCTTCTGTGTGGAGTCTGCATGTCCTCCCCACGATCGAGTGGCCTCTGAAAGACATGCATGAATGGGTGCGCCTTCGCTGAAGGTTGGGCGTTGGGCTGGCAACTCGGCACCATAAAAATCTACTGCCAATGATTAGCGGACCGGAGTTCCGCTGTGGCGACCCCTAACTGGGAAAAGCCGAAAAGACAAACAACAACCATTCATAGAATTTGGCATGAAAGCACTTACTGACTTCTCAAATATACCAAGTGCTACAAAGAGTCAGTTATTACTAGCATCACCTAAAAAAGTAAAGGGAAGTTTGCATAATGGTTAATTTGGTTACCTTATAAACACGAGGTGCAGGGTTTGATTCTCACATGGAGTAATTGCCTAGGCTTAAAATGGCACACAAAGACAGTTAGGCTAGTACTAATCTATGACCCTAGGAATAAAACAGTTGTTGGATAAAGCTGAAACTTTATCTTCAAAGTCTCCTGCTAACTGAACCTGATTACTAATCATTTTATCATCCTTCATAACTCTAATACTTGAATAAGTATCCTCCCTAAATACCTTCAGATGCCTATACAGGGCTATCTTTCGAAAAATTGGCCAACTTAAGCCCATATTTTCTTCCTGTAGTTCTCAACACACTTACATACCTTGTATTTGTCTCCTGATACTTAATTTTATTAACTCTATTGAGATTCCTTTTATATCCCAACAGCTATTCTTTCCATTTTTAATCTAATTTATGTGACCTCTGCTCTGAATGTTTCTTCATATCTCTATTAATACTGAAAACCTCTCAATCAGATAGTTAATATAATTATATAATATATCACAACAACCTTGTATGTCTTTACTCTTCATTTTTCATGCCACTTCTAATTACTGAGCTCATTATTTAAACCTAGACAATCAGGCTGATAACATTTCAGAGTTGTTGACACCAGTTTTCCTCTTTAACTTAGTGACATTCCAAAATGTACACAGATGGTCTGATCCACAAAACATTTATTCATTTCTGCTATGACTATACATTAAAGTGCCTGAGACCCAAACAATATCAAGTATCTTATTTTTCCATACCAAATTATTTACTAACTCAGTATATCCATGTTCAACACTGCTTCTCATCACTTGCAAAATAATATTACTACCAGGTTCATTGCCACGCAGTCAATAAATGGGGCATTTGAATTATCCACAATCATGTCATATTATAACTATATTTAATGCAGTCCAAGGAGCCACAACATTTTTTCAACTCATTTCTAGTGAAAGCTAGACAGTTGTAAAATACAGCTACCAATTAGATGAGTCCTCATCAATATTAACTCCAATAATATCTGAATCTATACTAGACAGCTTGAATGAAAATTTAAAAATGTTACATATATAGAGACCCCCTCCCCCTCTGTTGTTATTTCTGAAATGATGGTGTCCTACAAAACCAAGAAGAGACAAGGAGTTATTTGTGTCACTATATCACTCAGTAGTAAATATGATGTTTTAGTTTTGGCCCATTATTCTACCCTGCCGTTCCTTAAACTTATTATTCAAACTCCTGGAATTACTTAAAAATATATATATATCATATTAGTATAGCTACTAGATGCATGTGCTCTTACTTCAACTTTCCCATTAAAAAATGGACTAATCAATTTAATTAACATGGACCCTAATTTTGCATTCTCTACGTGATTTAAATGCAAATGATCTGAGATAAAATGCTGGTTTAATTAAATATTCATCCCAAAGTGAAATTGCAGGCAAGAATTTTCCAAAAGAAACGTTTGTAACAATGTTAGTATAGTTCCTAGATGCCTTAAGTAGACAATCATTATATTGTTGTGCAGGTAACACATCACAGAAAATCAACTTAAATTGATGGATTTCACTTAAGCATATGGTTTTCTCCAGCTCATTTGCAAAGGCTTTTCCATTTGATCTTCCTACATTTGATCTTCCTACATCACAGTTCCCACCTACAATGCAAACAACTTCATATTTTTTTCCTTTTTTAAACAACCTCTCCAGTGTCATCCTAATATCACTAAAAGTACTGTCACTTAATGAGGAAACTATAACCCTTCCTTTGTTATACCTGGAAGGGATCCTTTCAATCACTTACGCAGTAAAAATCCAATAAACAAAATATCATGTTCAGTAGATGCTCGAGAGTTAGACTTGGTGTCTTTCTTACTATCCTGTCCAGGGTAGTGTGAAAGTTAGTTTCAAAAACAATAGAATTATTGATGCTATCTTAAGTAGCCACTATGCCACCAAGAACCTTCTTTCTTCTTTTCGTGGACATCTCTCATCAATCCGTATCTACTTCCACACCTTCTTCATCACAACAGCACCTTTTTGTGTCCTGCTAATTATTATTCTTAGTACAATTTTATATAGTTGCCCTTGAACAAAAATACCAGGTTCCTCAATGACAATTAGGCTTGTACATTTGGAGTCAAAAATCACATCTATTAAATCTGAAGCTAATGTCTGTATCCCCAAATTAGTATTGAATTCTACCTCTTCAAATGAAGTTTGAGTACCAATTGCATTAAAACCTTTAATACAGTTTGTACTTGACTGTGATTAACAATGTTATAAATGGAAAGATATGAGCAGACTTCTCATTACCATTAGTTTCAGTACTGTTTTCATGTAATAATAATACTGGACATGTAGATAAATCATTTAAGCATCTCACACAAACTGTTGGTGGTGCAGCGGTAGCATTGTTGGCTCACAGCAAGAGGTTCTCCCGTTCGATTCTCGGCTGGAGCGCCTTCTGTGTGGAGTCTGCATGTCCTCCTCGCGGTCAAGTGGCGTTCGCAAGACGTGTGAAAGGGCGTGCCTTTGTTGAAGATTGGGCATCGGGCTGGCACCTCAGCACCGTAAAAATCGACTGCCAATCATTAGTGGACCGGAGTTCCGCTGTGGCGACCCCTAACTGTGAAAAGCTGAAAGTAAAACAACAACACAAACTGTTTTCTCATTATTTCAACCAGATGATGCAGTGATATACATTTTACACTTACCACTAAGTAGTAAAAATCCCATTTCAACCAAGCCAGTTTGGCAATATTTACCCATTTCTTCCATGTTAATCAACACAAGTGAACATTTTAATCTACAATCCTTTTTTTGGAAAATCTAATCAATAAAATCATCTCCTAACTCATTCTAACATGTTTTGCATTTTTACATTGCCACAACCACTCAAACTCACTGCTGCTCATACGAACTCCTATTTAAATACTGACAGGGATATGAAACACCTTTCACTTCCCCCAATACATACACACACACACACACACACACACACACACACACACACACACACACACACACACACACACACACACACACACACACCTCCATATAAGCAGCCCCAAATATCTACACTCAGTTTGAAAAAAAGAAAAATTAAGTAACTAAATAAAATAACCAAACAGCAGAACAATCGGATATTGGCTAGAGCATGGAAGTGGTGTTAAGAGGAATCCCAGATTTTTACG
Organism: Protopterus annectens; assembly: GCF_019279795.1. Lineage (NCBI taxonomy): Eukaryota > Metazoa > Chordata > Ceratodontiformes > Protopteridae > Protopterus > Protopterus annectens. The sequence continues at coordinate 1,797,157,269 of NC_056733.1, read as the reverse complement.
TCCATCCCCTATAAGGAGTGCAGCCAGAAGCTCAAACAAGAAGGCTATACTGAGCCCCAGTATAAGGCTGAAGTCTGGAACAGTTTGCCAAGATCGCTGCCCATGCAGGAGCTAACAGTGTCATAACCATTATAGTGACATGAGGTGCTACAATCCTGACCTCCTTTGACAATGGGAGGATAAAGTTAAACAGCAGCCACCATCTATGTATTATAAATATAATTTTTTATAGCTACTCAAATAACCTGCCATACTGTGCCATCCCCAGATTTTACATTATGCCTTTTTATATCTCTTTGCCCTGAAGAAATTGAGAAGAATAAGTAGGTGCACAGAAGCAGACTGAAGTCTCTAGGTGAGTTTTCACACTGTCATACAAATGCCTGATTTTTAATAGTAGCAGTAATAGCCATTCAAATGGTAGCAGTATGCCTGCATAATGTTACAAGTATGTTTCGACTTGCCTTCTGTATAGCTGGACAAGTGGCTCAGTATGTTAGGTCTTTGTTTTCGCATTATTTCAATGTCAAGCCTACCCTCGACGCATGGCTGTGTTCTCATGAAAAGCATTCATGTCCAGTAGTATCACTTGCAGTAGACAGTCCATATGCAATTCAAAGTTTGATGGACATTCCCATAAGCAACAGAAGTTGATTTCCTTTGTCTGTCATCTGTGACTAAAATATATATGTCTGAACAGCATGTTTGCTTTGTATATGTGCAGTATTTTCAGAAACAAATTGCATCTCTTACCACAGGTACCAGCTGATTTAGATAAATAGCTCCTCCTGTTAATATTAGGTCAGAATGATGCATGAGAGGATTTTTTTTGGTTTTGGTTTAAGTCCTCCCAGCACAGATCTATAATTGCATAGATATAGATATAGATATATACAGATAGACAGATATACAGACAGGCTACTGAAATTCATGACTATTTACTGCTCTGGAAAGTGTATTCTGTTTAACTGTATTATTATTGACATAGTTAGAAGTGCAATTTTCATTGTGTTTGCATTTCTTTTCCCCCACCCTCTATGCCGTTATCCTTTCTCATACATACATTCATTTACATTTTATTCTCTCCATTGTACTTACGGTTATATGCAGCAGCACAGCAACTTGCACTCATTCTACTGCCAAGGCCTGCCAGTCCTCACCAGCTGGCAGCAGCAGTGCCACCACCACTTCCAGAGGCCACCAGCACATCTGGGACCCAGCATGCCACAGCTACCTCCATACCTCATGTCCTGCCTGCACTACCGGTTTCAGGTAGCCATGCATGCTAGTTTCGTACAGTTCTACTTTCCAGTAGCAGTATGAGTGTTAGTGACACCTCTGCCACCCACTGGCAGTTGGCAGACCTTGTGGGGAATATCATCAGACAGAATGCCATCGTCAGCTAAATGGAGACCATTATCTGGCAACTTGTTGGGTTGCACCCCTGCCTAGCAATGCAGCCATCTTGAGCCCAGTGGTGACAGTACCTACTATGACAAGTAATCCTCAACTGAATATTACCTGGGAGAGAGTGCATCCAGTCCTGTCGCTTGTTCGTTTCTAAGACATATAACAAGAAGGCTTGGGGTTTCGTTTAGCTGCTTTAATACACATAAACACATCAGGATGGATAGCAGCATCATTAAATACGAACAAACTAGTTAACAGATAGACCTTACATGCATACATGCATACATTTTAATAGCTAACTACAAAATGGTAGTCAGACTCGCACATGCTCAGTATTTATAAACTTGTGCAAGCCCTTAGATAGCTTCTTAAATGTACATACACACACATTGATCTACAGTCCTATCTCCCAACCTGTTGTTCTCCTCTCTTTTGTGTCTATGCCCACCTCGGCTCATTTTAAAAGCCTCCCCTCATCGCTGTCTTCCTTCTGTTTGCTTGAAGGTACATACACACACATTGATCTAAATCTTCCCTCTTAAAAAGATTGCCCTTTATACAAAACAATATTAGAGTTAGGCATGCACTACTGTATACATCAGAAACAAAACATAATGTTCATGTCCAAGTTGTTTCATATCTGCTACAGGGTTTAGAGATTCGACCATATCTCACAATGGTTTGGACCAAATTTAGCAGCAGGGATGGTCTGCAGTGCACAACTCATACTAGGAACTTCTTTTTTTGAAACAAAATTTATTAGTTTTCATATACACAACAAGAAGTTTCTGCATAATTTAAACATTTAAATACATCATACTAGGAACTTCTAGATTCATCACAGAAATGAGAATGTCCTCTGGAACTTCCTCAGGAATTGGAACATGGGACAACTCAGTCTGAGAGAAAGATTCTTTCTCACAGGCTATGTGCTGTGGGATAGGTTCGGACATTGGTCTCAAAGCTTTTGATTCCACCTAAAAATGTCTCCTTCTGATTCCACCATGTACAATCTCAGCTCTGGACCAATATTCTTCATGACACCAGTCCGATAATAACCTTTAGAAGTCTGCATCCTTACCACCTCTCCTTCAAGTAATGGACTGAGCAGTTTGCTGGTCTTATCATAATAGGACATCTGGGTTAAGCACTTCTTCAACATATTTGTTTTCAGTAACTGGTTGTTTTTGACATATGGAACCAACAATTGACTACTGATTGGTAATGTGGTTCTGGTTTGTCTCGACAGAAGTCTCTGAGCAGGTGAACCAAGATGTTTATCATGTGGAACATTTCTGAGATTCAAGAGATTCGGGATAACATCACTATTATCTCATGTTGACTTCTCTAGTAACTGTTTTGCACTTTGAACTGCACATTCTGCCAAACCATTTGACTGTGGGTACTCAAGGCTACTTGTGAGATGAGTCTCATTCTTCAGCAAATCTTTTGAACTGTTGGCTTGTAAACTGTGTGCCATTGTCAGAAATAACTTTGTGTGGACTACCATGGACAGCAAAATGACACTTCATCTTAGCAATGACAGTACTGGATGCTAGGTTAGGAAGTAAGTCAATCTCAAACCAATTGGAGTAAGAATCTACTAATACCAAATAATGTTGACCAATATTCTCAAAAATATCAGTGGCTACTGTCGACCAAGGTAGTTCTGGAATCTGGTTCAGCTGAAGTGGTTCCTTCTGTTGATGTGGCTTTGTACTATTACACACTGAACAAGATAAAAGTGCTGAGCAAAATAAAAGTGCTCTCTCAATATCTTGTGACATAGAATACCTAAATATTAGTTCAATCACCCTTCTTTTGGTAGAATCAGTTCCTGGGTGACCATGATGCAAGACAGTAATGTACTCTGGTTGCAAAAACTTTGGAACAATTACTTTTGGATCTTTCATTATGACACCATTGTCAGACAAAATCTCATCTCTGTATGGAAAATAAGGTTGCACTTCTTGAGGTAAACTAGATTGCCTTGACAGCCATCCATGGCTGATAAAGTGGTTGAGCCTTTTAAAACTGGATCTGTGGCTGTGTGATCTCTCAGCTTATCAAGATTTGTGGAAGAAAACCTCACTTCCATGACTTCAAAATCAAGATTCTCATTCTCATGCTGTTCTGTGATGTTTCTGGGTGATCTGGATAATGTATCCTCAAGATAAAAAAGTTTGCCATTCTTGTAGACAAGATTGAAACTATACTTTTGCAGTCTCAGCATCATATGTTACAGTCTGGCTGGAGCTGAATGCATTGGCTTTCTTAGGATTGTGACTAATGGTTGGTGGTTGGTGGTTTGTTTCGATCTGGATAGGTCTAACATAAACATAATCATGGAACTTCAACCATGCAAACACAATTGCCAAAATCTCTTTCTTGATCTAGGTATACTGCATCTCAGTTTGGGTAAGAGTTCTCGATGCATAGGCAACAGGCTGATCCTCTTACAGAATGACTGCACCTAGACCAAATTTCAAAGCATCACAGGAAAGTGTAACTGGCTTGTGAAAGTTATAGTATCTGAGAGCAATTCTGTTTCATGACATCAAAAGTCCTTTGGTGTTGCTCTAACCATGACCAAGATACATCTTTACATATCAGCTCTCTAGTCAGGTCTGGAACAAACTTGCCTAGCTAGTTGACCATGTCAAGAAAACATTGCAGGGCTTGAACATTGTCTGGTACTGGCATCTCAAGAATGGTTGTTTGCATTGAAGGGTTTGGTCGTAAGCCTGTACTTGTAAATAAATGACTGACATAAGTGTCTTTTTGTAGCCTGAATTTGCATTTGTGTGGATTGAGCTTAAGATTCACTTGATGTACCCTTTCTAGAACTTTTCTGAGGTTTCTGTCATGGTCTCCTTCATCATGACCTCCTACCAGTATGTCACCTACTATAATAGCACAAGGATACTCAAAAGAAATTTGCTCCATTGCTCGTTCAAGGACTTCACTTGCAGAATTTATCCCAAATGGCATTCTCAAAAATCTGTACCTGCCAAACAGAGTACTGAAAGTAGTGAGCAATGAAGATTTTTTTGTCAAACTGAATTTGCCAAAAGGAACTCTTTGCATCTAAGACAGAAAAAAAATAGTGGCATTTGGCATTAAGGCTGCGACTTTCAACTGTGTGCACTGGATGATGAGATCTTTTAAGTGCTTTGTTCAAATCTCTTAGGTCAATACATATTCTGATGTCATCTGAGCTTTTCCTATGTGCTACCACCCTGGAAGATACCCATTCAGCTGGAGTTTCAACTGGACAAATCACATCGTGTTGCACCATTTTATCTAGCTTACAAATAAATAAATAACTCCCAAACGCTAAAGGTGGTCTGTCACAAAAACAGTCAATATTAGCAGAAAAAAGACAGAAATCCACCCAAGGATGGCCAATCAATGAAATCCACAAGTGTTCCAATTAAAATGTAGTCCTTTAATACGAATAATACTTCGACTTGAAAATAAAATGAAAAATAAAAAAGCTCAAAACTGTCCCTTGAAGATATCCAATAAGCGCTTTCGACTGTTGTCTTCCTCAGATCATTCATTTTATTTTCAAGTCGAAGTTTTATTCGTATTAAAGGACTACATTTTAATTGGAACACTTGTGGATTTCGTTGATTGGCCATCCTTGGGTGGATTTTCTGTCTTTTTCTGCTAATTTTATCTAACTTGGCTTTGACTCTGTCCTGCATGGCTACTGGAACTTTCCGTGCTGGCCTGATAACTGGACTGACCTCTAGGTCTAACTTTATGGAATATACAACTGGAAGTTTATCTAGTTTGTCTTCAAACAGATCAGCATAGGTGGAAAAAATGTGCTGGGCAAAATTAAAGTAGTAGTCTTTTAAGCTAACATGATGGACTTCCTTATTAAATGAAAGCAGTCCCATTTTCAAACTGTCTCTGAGCCCTAATAATGACTGAACATGCCTCTTGACCACATAAAACAAGTCATAGCTTCTTCCAGCAGAGTAACATAAAAGCACTACTGAGCCTTCAGTTTGAATTTCTTCACTTCCATAAGTAACAAGCTTCGAACACCTCGGCAAGTCAAGCCTTTCGCCATTAAACACTCTAATAAATGTTTCTGCAGACATAACATTGCACTTGGAACCTGTATCAACGTTGAGCTCTATGGGTTTGCCATTTATCCCAACAGTACAAAATACTTCATTCTTTGCCCTGAAATCTACTGCCTTAACCATTTCATGAAGCACTGACACACCATCAACATAAAGAGTAGCCTGCGACCCTGTGTCATGGCTTTGTAATTGATCAACTCATTTCTTAAAATGTTCCCTTTTACTAAAATAATCTGGGCCTTTTGATTTATAAAACATTTTGAAATTATTCCATTTATTACATCTGTGGCATTGCTGTCGAAAAGCTAAACATTTCTCCCTTTTAGAGTCATGTCTTCAACCACAATTATGACAGGTGGCAATGAAACTACATTGAGGCCCATGCTTTTAGTTTGCTGACTCACTCTTATGCTTCACTGAGACTGTGCGACTTCCAGAGTTCACCTTAGAACTTGCTAGAAAGTTCTGGGGTTTACCAGTGAGTCCTGCAGAGGCTACAGTTGCTGCCATGTGCTTGAGCCTGTGTCTTTTAACCATGTGCTTCATACTATCAACATGAGCGTTATCACTGTGGCTTCTAGAGTTATTCACATTTGTAAGCATATGTGTGTGCTTTTCTGCGAGCTTGTATATCTGACAAATCTCAATGGCCTTATTCAAAGTTAAATCACTGTCACAAAGCAAAATCTTTCTCACAGTATCATCTTTTATACCACACATGTCTGTTCTTTATCAACTCATCCCTTAAGTCACCACATCTGCACGGTTTAGCTTTATTTCTCAGGTCAGTTATATGCTGCAAAAGATTCACCAGGCTTTTGATCCCTTGTGTAAAATAAGTGCCTTTCCATTGTAACATTTGTCTGGGGGCTACACATTTCTTTAAATTTATGTTTTAAACACTCTGGGTCCTCCCTTGACTCAGCCTGTACAACAATATGACAGTTTCCCCCCTCTCCTGTATAGATAGCAGGTGCATATACAAATGAGTGTTCCCATTCTACAGTTTCTGACCCAGCTACACTAAGCAAAATGAATGCCTTTGTATGGTCATCTTTATCAGAAAATACAGCCTGTATCTTAACGTTGTACTCTTGCTCAAACACTCTCCAGTTCTCAGCAATATTACTGTTAAACACAAGTGCACTGGGTTTTCAAAATCCATCTGCCTTGCCCACAAAGTATACACAAACACACTGAAAATATGACCCTTGTAATTATGTACAAACAAACTGATCTGTGAGCTTGTAGTAACATTCAAATGCATAATAAACTCTTCAAAATACTTTGTGAAATATGCTTTGTAATGCTGTACTTTGCAAAATATGCCCTGTAATTGCTGTACTTTGTGAAATAGTTTTACTGTAACACTCATACCTCTCAACCGTACCAAATTATTTGGTAAATACCAGTTTTGAGGGCAAAATATTGGGGTGCCATAAATTCCTGGGTGGCCCCTTTAATTTCTGAATTTCCCAGGGTTTTTTTAAGTTTTTTTTTTTTTTGTATGACTATTCCTGATGTTATCACATGCAGGGCATGCGCGATGATGTCAGCTTCATGAGGCAGACAGACAGCCTGTCAGCCAAGCCGAAAGGGTCCGCAGGTGTCTTTCTTCCCAGCGTCTCCTGGTAAGCTGACTGTTACTGTTTAAATTCTTACCCTGGTCTGCATTGAAGTGTGTGTGTGATTTTAGGAGAGAAACTTAATGATTTATGTACACGAGGTAGACAGAGCAATTACTACTTAATGTAATGGTCCGCACAGCACTTCTTACTTTAATGATCCACAGGTTTGCACAAATTTCTTCCTAGCTCGTTAAGCATCACTGTTTACTTAAGTCTCAGGACCAGTCTGACTTGTACTGCTATTGCATTTGCTCAAGTGTACTGCCAAAAAAACCTTAAGTGGAGACAAGCTGCATTGCTTTACTTTTGAATTTGTTACATGAGACTGCATTATTTGAATGTCGGATGTTATTAAGGGCTTTGTACTGCTATTCCATTTCTCACTGCATTGAGACTGCATTATCTGAATGTTGTTTGTAGTGTACTGCTATATTTCTTGCTGCATTCAATAGGGCTGTGTGTAGACTAAATTATTATGATGAATAGGGCTGTGTGTGGACTGCATTATTATTCTTATTCGAGGTGTGTGTGTGTGTGTGTGTGTGTGTGTGTGTGTGTGTGTGTGTGTGTGTGTGTGTGTGTGTGTTTAGGGTTACTCAAATTCTCTACCCATACCACCACTCATGATCCAAGAAGTTTCTCAACTGTCCAAAGCTTCACAGAATGTCTGGAATGTTTGGAATGTCAGGAAATGCATGGTGACACAAAACATTTTATTCTAGCAAATTTCTAAGATTATACAATCAATGTTTAAAATGCATCCCTGGTTTTGGGCCTTTACCCCCACCCCAATAAATTTTGGCTTTTTCCAGATTTTTTTGTGCTGCATAGCTCTTCAAAGGGAGAAAAGTTTAGTGCTGCTTATGCCAAATCTGTTCAATGCACAACAGGTAGTATACTTGCTTTTGATGCAGAAGGCTGTGGGTTCTAGTCCCACAGAATGTAGATGGATTGCTGATACTGTACTGTGTTGTACTTTTAAAGGGGGCAGATGCTGCAGTCCTGAGAATGTCCTCTTTGGTGGAGATACCTAGCGACTATGAACCTGTTATCAGTTTGCCATCCATTCCCTATTGCAATATCACTAGCTCATCATTTTTTAATGTAACATAGGCAATTTATTCGTAAAAACGAACAGTGTAACATAGGCAATTTATTCTTCAAGGGTAACAGGTACTTTATTTGTAGATGAAACAATGAAATTTAAAGTTGTTTGCTAGCTGCAACCTCTTCATCAGTTACAGATCTCTTTAATGTGGAATTATTTAGATAACTTTTGTATTTTCTTTGAATGTGAGTTTCAAGGGCAGATAAGTTTTAATGCTAAGTCTATTTAAATTGTGAAACTGTATTGCTTTGTTTAGCAGATGTGTATTGGTGTTTGTGCTATAAAATGTAAAATAAAAGTTTTAAATGAAATCCGAATAATCATTGTAGAAGTAAAGCAGTACGCACCTTACAGTGCTTATGGTAAATGCGGCAAAATAGCCAAGTGATAGGACTTTGGAATGGCTGCAGGGGGGGCTGTGTATGAGGACCCCATTTGACCATGATTTTGTGAGGAGGGAAGGGCAGCAAACTAGCCCCGTGCAGCACAAACTCTAGCAACGCCACTGACCAGTAGGCCATGGAGAATGACTTTTGAAAGTCTTAGGAAACTATAATATTCTTTTGTTAAGATTAAAATACTGCCTACTATTAAATACCCTACTTATGCCACATACTGCAAGTCACCAAAAACAAAATCCTAATTGATCATCCCCCTTCCCAGTGAACACATTTAAAAAAAAATGGTTACCATTTAATATAGGGTCTGTGGTCATATTTTGGTTGTCTGTTTTTCAGTTTGCATTGGAAAGTTGGTATCCCACAATTTCATTGGAGTGGGATGGGTTACATAATTGTGTATGCAGCTTTTATGGTAATCAGCATACAGATTTGTACCTATTTTTCATGGGCCTTTGTCCAGATTTTTGATGTTTCCAGGCTGAGAAGTATGGTAACGCTGCACAACCATGCAACCACATTATACACTTCTGATAGCTTGGATATCCTTGCTTAATACAAAAAATATAGATTTGCAAACCATGTATTGAAAAATGTGGTCTTTTCCCCTTATTCTATTCATCTGATGCAATTTGGACTTTCTTTCAAACATTTTCCATAGTAATTAGAATATTTTTATCAATATCATACATATCTGTTTATGTGAATATCATTTAGAACGTCCTGTATGCCTTGTTTCATATTATGTTAAAATAAATAGTGCTGATCAAGTTTTAATACCTGATATACATTTCTGACCTGTTTTGTGAAGTTTGCACATTTGTATGATGATTCACTCTTGTATATTAGCTGCATGTCTTGCTTCTGGATCCCTTTCTAACACCATGTCCTTTTAACATGCCACTTTTGACATCATGTTGCCCATTCATCTATAATACATATGGTAAGAAGGCTTGGGGTTTCATTTAGATGCTTTACTATGTAGAAACAAATCAGGATGGATAGCAGCATCATTAAATATGAACAAACTAGTTAACAGATAGACCTTACATACATACATGCATGCTTACATTTTAATAGCTAACTACAAAATGGCAGTCAGACTCGCACATGCTCGGTATTTATACACTTGTGCAAGCCCTTAGATAGCTTCTTAAAGGTACATACACACACACTGATCTACAGTCCTATCTCCCAACCTGTTGTTCTCCTCTTTTTTGTGTCTATGCCCACCTCTGCTGGTTTTAAAAGCCTCTCTTCACCGCTGTCTTGCTTCTGTTTGCTTGACGTCTCCTTCACCATTGTGTTTCCTCATTGTATTATCCCACACCCTGCCAGCCATATCTGTCTATTTCTGCTACCTAACCTTTTTACTTTCGCCTTTATTCCCTCCCTCCCTTCCTTTCTTCCCTCCTTCCACAACTTTCTCTTCTCTTCATAAAAAGGGCATCTGTCCCACAAAGAAAAAAGTATTTTCTTCCTACCCCACTTCAACCTGCCCATTCCTTATTTGCTCACCTTGTGTTATACTCCCTGCTTGCTTCTTTCTTACATTTATTTATTTATTTTACATTTATTGACTGGGAAAGTCCGACTGGATGCATGTCCATTTTCAGCGGAGGCCTGGGGAGAAAAGCTCCAAATTGACCCCTTTTTTAATTTCTCCAAATCTTTTGGGTTTCTAATACCATGATGGGAATGGACCCCATTCCTAAGTCAAAGTACAATTAAAGTTCATGAAATTAGTGTTGTTTCATTCTTTGATGTCAGCCAAAAGTGCTCTTCGCAGTACCCGCAACATGCCCAGTAATGACTCCTGGAATTCATATGGAGTTACATGTACTGGTAGCATGCCTAAATATGATTGCAGACTCTTTTTTATAAGACCTGTTGCTCCTACTACCATTGGAACTATCTGGGTATCTTTCTTCCACATTGCTTTCATTTCTGCTTGCAAATCCTGATATTTTATAACTTTGTGTCTCTCTGTAGGCAGGACAATGTAGTCACTTAGTGAAGCGATTTCAGTGATCAATGCTATTTTGCATTCTTTTCTTGGACCACTATATCCCCTTCAGTATGAATGCTTCTATGGTTCAACTTGTTAAGGAAGTACTGAGTAAACTGTAACTGAACACAACTGATAGTTCAAATCCCGTCAGAGTTGTATGGGTGTTTTATTTCACGACATTTACATTATAGTACAGGTACACTGATAAAACTCTGATGATATCAGGGCTGCTGTATGTCAGTACATCCTGTTACTTTTCTGTATACAGTCTATCCTGTCTGAGTTTCACATTATCTAAGTTCAAGTACTTCAGATTGATATATATGTGTATGTTTCACACCCCCTTCTCCATTATGTTTTGCATCCCCGATTAGGTCATTAGCTCCTTTTGCAATCTTCTGTCCATTTCTGTTTGTCTCTGTTTTCCTACTATCACCTCTACCCTCCACCATTGGGTATTCCAACCTTATTTGCTTCCATAAGACAGGGCATAAGTAAAATACCATATGCAGACCACCTCAAGGCCCTATCCCTTTATTCTATCTCTTACAGGCTTTTGAGGGGAGATCTATGCCTGGCATGCAGGACATTGTCAGACCCCACTTTGATGGACCTCCTGCATATCCACAAAACAAACAGTACCATAATTACCCATTCTAAAGACTTAAAACTTGCCTGTGATATAAATAGGACCTGCTGGAGAGATAGGTATGTATCCAAGAGACTACCCCATCTATGAAACAGGCTCCCCATCCATGTGAAGCAGAGTGCCTCCCTAATCCAATTCAAGTGCAACTTGGACAACTGGATAGGAAACTGGAAATTCATCCCTGGTTTGGCACCTATGTCTCTAATGCAAACAGGTAGCCTGTAAACAGTTCCTCTCACAGACCCATGCTTACACTTATCAAGGGTATTAGAACTTGTCAGAGATTTGGCCTTGTGGTCGTCAGCCTAGTAAACACCTATGAACTTATGAACCTATTTCTCTGCATATCTGTTTCTTTAAGTTGCAACAATAGATCAAAACACTGGTATTATCATCTATAAACCAGATTTCATGTACACTCAGTGTTTACAACAACTGCTCATACTTTACTCTGTCTAAGACAATCTTCCCATGGGTCCCTATTGCGGTCCTGAAGATCAGGTCAACAATGTGCACAATGGCCTGACCAAATGCATTGTTAATGATCCTCCAGCCTTATTACGCATGCATTGTAAACAGCGTTGGCTTTGCTGCGACTGTGGACATGATGCTTCAGAATCCCTGGGATTATCTGAATAACAGAAGGCAGATTCATAAGCAGGACTGTGGATGGGAGCTTTGGGGTCCTGTACATATGGATAGGAATGTTGGGGTCCTGTACATGTGGATAGGAGTTTTGGGGTCCTGCACATGCGGATAGGAGTTTTGGGGTCCTGTACATGTGGATAGGAGTTTTGGGGTCCTGTACATGTGGATAGGAGTTTTGGGGTCCTGTACATGTAGATAGGAGTTTTGGGGTCCTGTACATGTGGATAGGAGTCTTAGGGTCCTGTACATGTGGATAGGAGTTTTGGGGTTTTACATATGTCTCGTGATGTCTCCTCTCTTTTTCTTATCCACCCTTTCTTCACAGTGCCCTTGTGTCCTCCAGCTCTGGCATTCAGCTATGATATTCACTTACATATACCTGTTTTTTTTTAACAGTACTAGCTTTTTCTTGCTTTTGTTTGTGGCATCTGATGAGTTATTTTATATTATTTCAGAAAATTATAAGATAGTATGGATTTTGTGAAGTGATTATATAAAACTGATTTTATTGCGTTCTTTATCAATATCACGCATGGCAGGGCTAATAAAAATATTTACGTATAGCTGAAGACAGCATCACAAATCAAGGTCTTAAAGTGGACTAATCCAGGTGGAAACGTGACAGACAGCGACCTGCAGGATATCACAAGTAACTTAATGGTTCAGTATCATTCTAACCCAGACAAGGACAGAACACCTTCAGTTGCCTCACAGCATTTCACAGGTACTGCCAATTTGGCTTTATTTATGCTCTGTTACCTGGCAATGCACTCTTTCAGTGGAAGCCAGAAAAAAAAATCAATCAGAAACAAAATGTGATAAATGTACTCTGGGAGATGCTAACCCACATTGTTATTTTTCTCATGTTTTCTGAAACAAAATAAGACACTCTGAATAATTAGCAGTGGTTGGAATGAATCTGGAGAAGCAATATTACAGGTGTGAGTATAACACTGTGTGATATAGCAAGTAAGAACACAGCAACAAACATGATTAAGCCACATCAATTACAATCACAGGTTCAGTCACAATTTTTACAACTGTATACTACCTTCCATAGTGTAGTACATCTCCCCCATGCACACTAAAGGATTCTAGATAACCTACCTTTGATCATTTCACTATTGCAAAATAAACAACATCTTTTTTGAAATAAGCAAAAAACTTATGTAACCAACCAGGCATTTAACAAACTCTAAATAAATGAAAACCATGGCATATAAACTACTGTATTTTAATTAAAATTCTAGAAACTAATGTACTTTCAACAACAGCACACATTCAGAGATATTTATTATTCTTTTTGCTACTGTCTATATTTATTTTCAAATGGGCAAGGCAATTCTTTTATTACAAACTATGTGCATTGGTCATAAAATGTCTGTAAATGTTTGAATTTAGAAAACACAGAGATTTAATCTACATTCTGGACATGGTTTACATTCCCAAAATGACTATCATGTACACTGTTGGCCTATACATTCTCACGCTTCAGTTACAGGAGGTGTTATGTACCAGTGGAACATGCAGCTGCAGAGGGTCTCCAGATAACCTTGGACTTGTGTGGACCCCTCCCAAGTCTGCTGAAGTCTGAAAAGTTCATGCCTTTGCATTACACATTCAATCATTTGAGGACTTTAATTCTTGCAGACTGTTCTGCAAAAAAAGCATTACCTATAAGTGAAAGCATTGAACAGTAAGTAATGCATTCACCTGTATGCTCCCACAAATTTATACCTAGATAGGCCTAACAATAGCCAAAGTATGTACTTGTATCTTGGCTCAAAAACTAACAATTTTCCATTTTCTTCTCTTTCTTAAGTCACTCCTACTTCCACTGATGCTTACAATTTTCAAACTTTTCAAATCAGTTCAGCTTATTTTTACAGTGCACCTGAATGTAGATGTAGCCCAGTGTAGGTTCCTTGAAATATGACATCATAAGAATGAGCAAGTCAGATTACCATTCAAAACTACAGCAAACAGATGCCAGTAGTTGCAGATGTTTGTTTTCCCCCTTCTTCATATTTTACAGTGGATATAAAAAGTTTACACACCCCTGTTAAAATGCCAGGTTTTTGTGATATAAAAATGAGAAAAGAATAAATAATTTCAAAACTTTTCCCACCTTTAATGTGACCTATAACCTGTACAATTCAATAGAAAATCAAACAACTCTGTTGGGAGAAAAAATATAAAAACACGCAATATACTGGCTGCATAAGTGTGCACACTCTTAAACTAATAATTTGTTGTGTGTGCACACCCTTAAAAATACGTTGTGAAGCACCTTTTGATTTAATTACAGCATTAAGTCTTCATGGGTAGGAGTCTATCAGCATGGCACATCTTGACTTGGCAAAATTTGCCCACTCTTCCTTGCAAAAGTGCTCCAAATCTGTCAGATTGTGAGGGCATCTCTTGTGCACAGCCCTCTTCAGGTCACTCCACAGATTTTCTATTGGATTTAGGTGTGGGCTCTGGCTGGGCCATTCCAAAACTTTATTTATCTTCTGATGAAGCCATTCTTTTGTTGAGTTGGATGTATGCTTGAGGTCATTGTCATGTTGAAAGGTGAAATTCCTCTTCAAATTCAGCTTTCTAGCAGACGCCTGAAGGTTTGGGGAAAAAAGTGACTGGTATTTGTTAGTTTAAACTGAAGGAGAAGTATTTCATTGGATTAACAATTAAACAGGTGACTTAGAGATTATTTAAATGGCTTTTTGAGTCAAAAATGGTTGTCTGATGAAGTCCTGTATGTAGGATGAAAACGCATGTATTTATTTTTTCTTGGTGAATAAAAGCGTTAATTTCACTGGCGCTCTGTGATTTTGGTGTTGACACTATAGAGGAGAAGACCGTGGTCCAAGGCGTTCTTTTTGTTTGTTTATTGGAGTTTTAGAACTGCCGTTCTGCTGAATTATTTGGTATTTGGAACTGTTTATAATTCCCTCCACCTTGACTAAAGCCCCAGTTCCAGCTGAAGAAAAGCAACCCCAAAGCATGATAATGCCACCACCATGTTTCACCATGGAGATGGTGTTCTTCCGGTGATGCAAAGTGTTGTTTTTGTGCCAAATGTACCTTTTGGAATTGTGGCCAAAAGTTCAACCTTGGGTATCATCAGAACATAACACATTTTCCCACATGCTTTTGGGAGACTTGCTGTATCATTTTGCAAGTTTTAGCCAGGCCTGGACGTTTTTCTGTGTAAGAAAGGGCTTCTATCTTGCAGTCATATCCGATAGTCCAGACATATGGAGAATACGGGCGATTGTTGTCACATGTAGTACACAACCAGTACTTGCCAGAAATTACTGCAGCTCCTTCAGTGTTTCTGTAGGGCTCTTGACAGCCTTCCTGACCAGTTTTCATCTTGTCTTTTCATCAATTTTGGAGGGACGTCCAGTTCTTTGCAAACTCACTGTTGTCCCATATTCTTTTCACTTTTTGATGACTGTCTTCACTGTGTTCTATGGTATATCCAATGGTGTGGAAATTTTTTTGCACCCTTCTCCTGACTGATACCTTTCAACAATGAGATCCCTTTGATGCTTTGTAAGCTCTCTGCGAACCATGTATTTTGCTGTAGCAGGCAACTGAGTAAATGTCAGGAAAATCCTACTAGGACAGCTGAACTTTATTTGGGGTTAATCAGAGTCTCTTTAATTGGTGGCAAGTGTGTACCCAAGAAGACTGAATGCTGTTAAAAGTGCTTCAACAAAGTATTAGTTTAAGGCTGTGCACACACAACAAATTATTAGTTTAATGGTGTGCACAGTTATGCAACCAGTGTATTGTACGTTTTTTTATTTTTTATATTTTTCCCCTAACAGATTTATTTTTCAATTGAAATGTACAGGTTATAGATCACATTAAAGGTGAGAAAAGTTTTGAAATGATTTATTGTGGTCTCATTGTTTTATATCACAAAAACCTGGCATTTTAACAGGGGTGTGTATTTTTTTTATATTCACTGTATGTATGTATATATATATATATATATATATATATATATATATATATATATATATGTTCATTTTTAAGTAGTACTTATTTTTTATTTTAATCCGGGCATCAAGTAAGCAGCTGGCTGGATTAGTATAGCAAGTTGATTTAAAATGGGCACAGAACAGACCCCTGTGGAACCATGCTGGTCATCTTCTAGCTTGAGGTAGTATTCCTATATTAACAGTGCGCATTCTTTCACAGAGCCAAATGGCTGTCCAACATACAGGTTTTAGTTAAGCCAGAAGAGTTTTGTCTATAATAACAGGATATAAGCTACAGTCAAAGGCCTTGTAAAGATAAAGTTAAGCAGAATGAACTGGCAGGTTCTCATCCACGGATTCAGTGACCCTGTCAAATAAACTGACTAGATTTAGTAGACACACCCTGCCATTTACAAATCCAAAGTGGTTTGGGTCCAGGGTTTGTAGATCACTTATGTCATAGCTTAGCATCCTGGCAACTATGTCCTACATAAATGTACACATATTTCTTTATTAATTTACACTTTGTTGACTGGATTAGATGTACTAGGCCAGTGGCCTCTTTTCAGGGGAGATCCAAAGTGGCAATCATACGTATGAGGCTGAATAGTGTACACTTTCTATGGCCTATCATGAAGCCTCCTTTGTATAATAATATCACTACGGACATTCCCCACAGTTCAGGGACATAACCCAATGGACAGACACTGAAGAGCTTTAAGAAGGGTATGGCCAAGTGGTGCTTGGCACTTAGTAGCATTCAGCACAGAGCATTGTCCTATTCAATGGAGCTTGTATTTCTGGTTTTGGATAGTCCAGATATCACCTGGTCCAAGGTGATTTAGGAGGGATGAGATGTCTGGTAGTGGGAAGACATCTGGCTAGGTTTGGGTTGTGAAATTAGTTATGAATTTGTCTGCAAAGAAATTATCAGCAATATTGGGATCAGAGTGAGAGGTACACTAAAATACATCATTTCTAACAAAACTGAAGAAAGTCTTGAGTGTTGGTAATAATTCCAGTTTCATACCTATAGAACTCCTTGTGACATGCTTGACAGCTTTACTTATTAAAATCCCTTTTATATTGGGACAGTGAGAATCTGTTTCCGATAGCTTGAAATTTCCTCTTTTTGTTGGACAGCTTGTTTATATGGGAACTGCAATGCAATGCATTTTTCTTATGGTGGAAGGGGACAGACATCTTGGTACAGCTGTCAATAAGTTGCAGTAGCATCAGGTACTAGTTATTTGGAGAACTGCACCATTTAGAGTTGGTCTGTAAATAGAAGGTGATTTGGACATTTTTAACTAAGGAGATAGCTATACCAGGGTTAATACTGGAAGGGAAGAGTTGGTAAGAATGTGCTCAAGAAGATTTAAACCCCTATAGAGAGGGGAACAATTTGATAAAGAAATTAGCATTAATAAATCTGAGGAGTCTTTGAGTAAATTTGTTGTTAGTTGTATACATATGCCAGGATACAGTGGAACAGAGTTACCAAAAAGGGAGTTCAGTTTGATGGAGAGCTCCTCAATCTGACTTAAGAGTGTCCGGATGTTCAGAGATGGACACAGAAGAGCTACAACATTTACTTCAAGAAGCAGTCAAAGGACAGCACAACATGGATATGCAATTTCCTAACTTCTCTGTAGTCAGCTTGGTGCATATGGGCATCTTAAGACAATGAAGCAATCGTCTTGTGTTTACTGACAACCACTTAATCAGCAGACACAGTATGTAAATGGTGTAGTTATGTAATGACACTGGAGGTGAAACTCTCGCATACAAGCGCACATTAGATTGTTGAAACCACAGTCATGGGGCATGACTAGTATGTTCACAGGACAACAGCTGAATTCTCCTGCTCTGCTAATTTATCTATTTCTAACAGGAAATAATAATTTTAAACTATCTTATTTGATTTGCTGAAGTTGATATATATAAATAAGTGATCTGTAGGATAGTATCAACAGATTTTTTTGATATTTCAAGATCTAAATTTTGCTTATGATATAAACAGGATGTGTTAGAAAAAAAGATATGTTTCTCAGAGAGTTCCATTTTCTGGAACAGGATCCCCAAACATGTGAAGCAGAGTTCCTCCCTATAGCTCTTTAAGCATAACTTGGACCAATGGATGGGTAATTGGAAATTCACCTCTGGTCTGGCATCTATATCTCTGATGGACAGAGGCAGTTAGTAAACCATCCCTTATATAAATCAAATTTGTGGGTCACATTACCATTGCACATCTAAGCTTAATAGGTCCCTCCCTAGTTGCCATTAGCCCACTATACACCTATGAATCTATGAAGCTATATAATTGGCAAGGATATGGTAAGCAGTTTTACTGAGAGCTGCCTGGACCTCTAGAATTGTCAGTACAATATCATGTATGATTTGTCATAAAACATAAGGTTCTATAACAAATATAAGCATCACTCCCCTCAGCTCTCTGTGGACCTGTGGCCCTAAAGGCACGGTAGGCACTGCACCCTGGCAATATCACAAATATGCATGCCTTCAAGTTCAAACATTACGTTGTTGAAGCTTCTAGCATTAAGCATTGCTACCTTTATATTGTTGAAATTAGCATTTGATAATAGAGTTTTAGTAATTCATTTATATTTGTTTACCAGGGTAGTGTACTGATCTCAATGGACCATTTGCAGGCACAGCCCAAGAGAACAGGATCCCATAAGAAATTAACAAAACATGATAATAGAGTTTTAGTTATTTATTTATATTTGTTTATCAGGGGAGTGTTCTGGTCTCAATGGACCATTTGCAGGCACAGCCCAGGAGAATAGGATCATATAACAAATGAACAAAACATATTTACAGATACAAGGATATGTTAAAACACACATACACACACACACACACACACACACACACACACATATATATATATATATATATATATATATATATATATCTGCACTTAATTGCAGCGGCTCACTGGTGTAGTGAGTAATACAGTGTAATATATTGTACGGAATCAGTAGTTCATATCTGTATGGGTATTTTTCCCATAAAAGGTGTTTTGCACCTTCTGTACCGTAGACTCATTTCAATAAATTGACCTCAGTTTTGAAATTTTTTTCCAACTGAGCTAGTTGCTGATTGGTTTTCTAGGTCATTTAAGGCTGAAACAGAGTACTCACAGATTTGCATAGCAGTATCAGGCATAGACAGTTTTTCCAATGAGTGATACTTGCTTGCCAAAATCATTTTAACAGCACAACAGCTGCAAATAAAACAAAACAAAACTGAATGTCTTTATTGATTCTGTAGAAGAGACATATTTGATATTCTGTAATATCGCTAACTATATTGGCAGCTTGTAATCACTGTGCTTTGACTCTTTGTGAGTTGATCCTTTATAAGGTTGACAAATATGACACTGAGAGTAACATAAAAGGCAAGAACTCAAGCATAGCCTCATATATAACAGATTAATCCCAGGGCATTTTCCATGCATTGTACTTGCTGCAAGCTAAACATTTTAGTTAGTGATACAACTTTTTTATCAGTACATGCAGTCGTCTTTTTTTTTTTTTTTTTTTTTTGAATGGCTATAGAACACTGAAACCTTCTTGTTTAGTATCAATGTGTCTCCAGCCAGCCTTAAAAGGACATGTAAATGTAACAATTAAAACACTATGAAACATCGCTCACGGGCTGAGTTTGATAAAGGTCTGTGGAGATCAGTGCTCTACCCCGGAAAACAAAAACAAATAAAAATAAAATAAAACATTGTTGGGACACAGGATTGAGTCTGTTAAAACAATGTGTTTTCCGTTTAAAAGCATGATAGATGTCCTGACTGGTAGATCACTGAAGACAGATGATGTTTGAATTTTTCAGCAGGCTAAAGCACTTTCAGGGAAATTATCATCACAAAAATTCACTGAAAAATTTATTTGTTGACATAGTGACTGTGTAAGCAAAGTGTTGCAAATTATATCTGATGGCATTACTAAATATGTAAAAGTATGTTCATCTTCAGACAGAATCTGGAAATACAGAAACTAAGGCTGTGAATGTGCCCTGGCAGAAGTTACTAGAAGCACAAGCAGAATAGGACTAAAGCTCTGACCTGTTAATGGGCTGCTTCCTCTGTCGAGGGTATAGGGTTTAAATCTTTCCACCTTCATTTCCCTTAAGTGTGACCTCGAGCAAGTTAATTATCCAGACATTGCTTTGCAGTAACTGGGAATTTGGGCTAGGCCTTAATGGTCTCCTGGGCTCCATGCTTAACTACCACAAGTGTGACATGACATTAAGAAACTACATAGATGGAAGAGTTCAGAAATAGTCTGAATATGAAAGATGTAACAATGTGGTCTACAAGATCAAGCATAAGGTTCCATGGAGAATTTCAATGTAGCATAGTGTAGTGCAGTATAAATACCACCTTGGTCTCCACTAAAAAGAGATCACTAGCCTAGTCAGACTGTCCTGGTCAAGAATAAATAAATAGTGCTGGACACAAAGCTATTAGGTTTCATTGAACACTTGGAGCATTGTTCATATTTCTATCAAACATTTGAATTTCTAGCTAATACTAAAGGTTTAATTAATATTCACAAGATGAGCTGCATAAAGGTATAAGTATGTTGAACATAAGAAAATGACAGATCACATTGTAAAAACAGTGGACTTAGCACATTGAATATGAAACTTATCAGACATACTGGACATGCTGGCAAAAGAAGGATTACATTTTCTTTTTTTTTGGTTAATATCAGAAATCTTACTTAACAACACACTTACGTATAACACTGCTCCTAGAATGATATCAGATCATGCTAAGATAAGCATTTCAATAAAGTTGGGTAGCACCACACAAATGTTTTGAGCTTTTGTGAACTGGACCTTAAATGCTAACTTATTAAAGGATAAAGAAATAATATGGGAAATAAAGGACATCATTTCTCAGGCTAAAAATAATTTTGAGGTATCAGATATATCATATGACATTCAATGGGAAGCAATAAAAGTTACTATAAGGGGAATACTTATTCAAAAAGCCACTCTATACAAAAAACTAAACAAGGATAAAATTACAGTATTAGAATCAAAATTAAAGAATATAGAGCTAGAATTACAAGCTAAACATTCATCAGAACTTGAAAGCCAAATGCACACCTTGCAGGGACAATTGCATGAAATTCAAACACAACACTACTCCTTTACTGAAATGAAAATTCTCTCCAAATATGCAGAATGGGTGCATTCTCCTTCAAAAGCACTTGCAAGAATTATTAACATCAAGCACTCCCTCACTAAAATAAAGCAACTAAATTATAATAACATTATTCTAGATACAGATCAGGAAATGACAGCAGCTTTTGAAGAGATATATCAAAAATGATATGGACTGCACGACCAGTATAATGAAACTCTTTATTATCAGTTTACTAATCACTTAAAGTTTTAGTACTAAATGAGTCACAAATAGATTTTCTTAAAGCCCCCATCAGTGTAGAGGAAATTATAGCTTCTATAGATAAGTTGAAAGCAGGGAAGTCTCCAGGACCAGATGGGTATGTGGTGGAATTCTACCAGACTTTTAAGATACAATTAGCCCCAATACTACTGGCAGTATACGAATATGTAACAAAATCTGGAATAAAAGATTTATATATCAACAACTCAAAAACCATATTCATAGCAAAACCCAACTCAGATCCACAAAATCCAAACAACTACAGACCGACAGCACTTGTAAATATTGATATTAAAATTCTATCAACAGTTCTAGCCAGTAGACTCAAAAAAATGTTGCCCTACATCATATCCACTGAGCAACTAGGTTTTATGAATAACAGACAGGCCTGGGATAACACACTCACCATTGACTCATTCATCACCTTAAATACAAAAGATAGATGCCCTAGCTATGCTCTATCAGTGGACGCCTCTAAAGCTTTTGATAGGGTAAACCTAGTTTTTCTTTTTAAGATACTCAAAAAATTCAGCATTCCCGATGAATATATAAGCATGGTGAGGGCCCTATAAAACAACACTACGACAACACTATATATAAATAAAAAGCAATCAAAACCTATTCAAATTATAAATGGCACAAGGCAAGGGTGCCCACTATCACCATACCTGTTTAATATTTACATAGAAACTCTCCTTCTTAAAATACCACAAACAACATATCATCACTTCATGAATCTTTATAAAATCCCAGTAAAGTATACAGCGTTTGCTGATGATCTTAATATTTATTTCGAATTCCTGACCACAGATTTAAACAAAATAAAAAACTCCATAGAAACATTTTTGAAAATTTCCAATTATGCCATTAATCCAAACAAGTCTGTTATTTTTCTCTTAAACACTTTAGGATACAAATAATTCTACTTCCCCAAAACTGGAGTAAAAGTAAACTATGAACTCAAATATCTAGGCATCACATTTACCCACCCGCAATCAGACTTAATAAAACAAAATCTGTTCAAAATGTGGGCAAACATTACGATATGAAAATATGGCTAAATCTTAACTTGTCACCACTCTCTAAGGCAGCTATAATCAAAATAAATAATGTTCCACTTTAATGCTATAAATCAAATTATAAAGAAAAAAATATTTTCCAAGTTTAAAACTCTCTTAGGGAAATTTATTTGGCATCCAAAAACTAGAAGAATAAAATACTCAAGATTAACACTATCCAAACAGAAAGGTGGACTGGGATTACCAGACATTCAAACTTATTATGATATTATAAATGCCAGTTGAATAATACAAACTGCTAACTATAAAATATCTAACTCAGTATGGTATCCTATTTGGATTAAAATATATCATAAACATCTATATAAATCCTAAAGCAATACCTTTTTAAAATTGTAAAACACTGAGGTGTTTTAAAATACACCCTATAATTATAAGGAATGTTATATAATTTAAAATGCTGATATCTTCCCTTAATCTTAAAGATACTTTGATATTTGGACAACCAATACACTTAAACCCTTATGTTAAATTAAGCAATACTATGTCAAATCTAAATCAATATCCACTAATAAAAAATACTACCATTTGGGACTTCTATCAAAGTAAAAACCTACCGATTGAGAATATAAGGGAAAGGTTATCAGTAAATAAAAGTTATAACAGGATCATCAGGCAAATATTATACTTGGTTAATACAATTACTTCAACTGTCAACTTAAACAATCAAGATATGCAGTTATATCAGCAAATTCTAAAATTATTACTCATGAGATCTAAAATGCTATCTAATACATATAGATTAATAACAAAAATTAAAAATCAAGACTTACTCCTTTATTCAAAATATTGGGAAGGAAAAAATGACAAGATTACTGTAGACCAAAAATCTGCTGCAATTGAACTTACCTTAAAATGAACCCCACTTAAAAAATGAATTTATACCCAAATTATGATTAATAACAATGCCTAGCATACACCACTCTTTCTAAGTAAAATTAATCCCGCTATTTCTCCTTTTTGTCCCTTTTGTCCTAATTGCCTAGCTGATACTCTTCATATCTTCTGGAGCTGTAAGACTGTACACAAATTATGGTGCTCATTAAGAACCAAGTTAAAAAAAAGGGATACACCAAATCTACCCTGATATGGGAAATTGCAATTTTTTATGTATTTCCTACAAATTATACATATGACAACAAACATATCACAGTAACATTGTGTACAATGTTGAAATTATACATAGCTCAAAACTGGTTAGATAGGACACAAATTATTTGGGACACATTTAAAGGAATGGCTATGAAACATGTATTAGCAAGTAAATTAATTACAAGAAGCAAAAAAAAAACTTTTATACTACCAGAAATATTGGAAAACGCTTATAGAAACCATAAGGTAAAATTATTGTACAGAAAAGGGACAGTATGTATCTCATTTATTCTTAACGAACATGGTGAAACATAAGAATCTAAATGTTGTTTAAATCATATTCATATTTGAAAGGATAAGATATAGGAAGTGCAAACACACTGAACATCAAAGTTGACATCAATTGTATAAACTGTACATAGTTTTTCTTTTATCAAGATACTACTAAGGTTAAGAAGAACTGATTATTTAAGAAGGTTTTTCTATTCTAGGACAGACTTTACTAAGACTTAAAAAAATTCTATGAGTGGATTGTTAATTTTACCAATGTATGTATACAGTCGAAAGTGTTCAACTACTGATGTTAACTGTATAATTTACGAGGATGACTTATGTTCAGTAAATATCATTATGATCTACTGTACTTAAGATAATGTCTATTATGTACCTGGCTCTATACATACTTATGTTGTAGTTACTGTACTATGCATTTGTTGAAAAATTGGTAAAAGTAATAAAAATTATATTTGAAAAAAAAAACACATTTTCTTTTTTGGAACTGGATACAGGACATATGCCAAAACAGTTACTGCATTCAAAAATATTTTGACTGTGCATACCACAATAACCACAGACCTGGCCAGATCATAAATGAACCAAAAACACAGAAGTAGCTGTTCTATAGCTGTCACATGGCAGGTATGAAATTGAGAAAAGTCTACCATTTAACAGACTTATAGAGGATTTTTTTTAAGTAAACAATTAGAAGAGCCCCAGTAAAATGCTAAGCATGCACAACATTTCTTATTATGATTAAAATGTGGCATGTAGCATTCACTTTTTTTTCATTTTAGTGATTCTCCTTGGTCTGAAACCAGTGTATTGGCTTATACATACATATTGTAGGTAAAAAAGGACTATTTTTATTCTACTCATCTAAATACATGCCACTGTCTGGTGAAACCTGGCAGTTTTGTTTGTGCAGCATTTGTGGAAGGTAATTCATTTTCTGGCAGTTATCTGGTATACAACTGAATATCAGACATATGGACAGTTTTGTGATTTGCTGCTACAGTAATGAAAATACAGCTGCATGAGAAAACATGGTGATGGAGGGACAGGACAAGATTGTTATAAGGAAGTTGGTTTCTCAGGAAAGGAGGATTTGGTCCTTTGAAACCCTATTTGACTTGTTCTGAAATTCCTTTTTATTAAACTCTCTGCCTTTTGAGCTTTTGTTCCTTATGAAAAAAGGATCAGCCTTATAACGATAATTCCTCTGAAACTTAGAGTCAAGATAAAGGAAGAAAGATCTTAAACCATTCATAGTCTTAGCTCTTTTCTGTACATTTTTGAAAATTTCAATTGCAGTAGGAACAAAAATGTTTTCCTTACCTAGGGGAGCATCTAAATGTTTGGACTTTACATCCTCTGGCATGGATGGTAATTTCAGCTAAGAGAATCTTTTCAAAGCATAGTCAGTAAGCAAGTGCTCTAGAAGATGCATCACTTGCATCATAACTGCATTTTAGCAAATTAATAGCCATTTGAGTGGCAGAGTTTAGAAAATAAAGTGAAGAAGTTCTACTGTCTGACTATAACATACCTGATATAAGCATATCCATGCCACCAAAGACAGACCAAAGATATCTAACCACATAAGTCTGTTAATTAATGGCACAGAAAGAAAGTGCAGAAAATGTGTAAACCTCCTTACCATACCTACCTAAAACTTTGCTGTGTTTGTCAATGGGCAAAGTATTACAAGATGGTGTCAGATTAGTAGGTTTGCCAGACTCCAGAAAAATTACAGAATGGTGAAGTGAAGGATTTTTGTAGTGCAATTTATGGGAATCTGGATCTTATAGCATCTATCAGTTTTTGTTGGGGGGGACAGGACACTGAGGTTTTGGATTTAGGTATATATATATCCTGCAATGCTTCTAAAACTAAGGAATATCCAATGTTTTGGGGACGTCTGTATACAAACGATCAGTATTTTTTCCTACACCTGGCACCTGCTTATTTTCCTACTGGAAGTGCTGCATCACTTTTAAAATTGTCTCACCAAAGAAGAGTTTCTCTAAGGGAGAATCAGGAGACATTATTGCTACCTTCTTAAGACTCAAGACCAAAAGGTGAATGATTTTTGGTAAAAGTAGGTTAAGGCATTTACATCAGAATCAGAATCTGCTTTTCCAGAAGAGGAGTCTCTATGCCTCATTTAAGAGTCAAAGAAAATTACTGAGGGGGCTTAAAGGACATAACAGTTTTAAAAAGGCCCTGAGAAAAAACATGCCGCTTCTTGTGCTGGGAGGGAGAGGCATGCTTGGTCTGATGCTGCTTCTTTGCAGGAATACCAGCTTGCACAAAACAGAGAGGATCCAACTGCTGACATACTTTAATAAGAGTACCAGTGACACCTTCCTTGATGAGAACCTGCAGAATACCCTCAGGTCCCTCAGAAATGAAGAACCATGGTCCCCCCCTTTCCAGCCAAGACATCCATCTGATAAGTCAGGCTAGATATACAAAACACTGCTCCTTGCTGGTCTCTTATGGGACCACCACAGTTGGAGCAGCCATGGAGCCTAGACAGTCTGAGGATTTGTCAAGATGCTTAGTAGAGGTCTCTAGGTCTGATTAGACAACATAACCTTCAGGCTTCAATTTCTTTGGCTAAAGAGGGACATCTGACTGGAAAGCTTCAGAAGTTATTCTCCCCGGTACAAGCTCTTTTGACCTTTAGTTGTCAAGATACTTTTTTTCAGAGAAGAGAAATGTCTCCCACGTGTCTTAGGGACAAAGGATTGACAAACAGAACACTCTATACAGTTATGACTGGATCCTAGACAAAATAAGCATGTAGTATGACTGTCCCTACAAAGAATTTGCTACCACAATCACATTTCCCCTTTTAGTTGACATGAAAAATAAATATTTTTGCCAAACACAGGTAGAAAGACAAAAGTTTCCCAAAGGGGATATTTATTGGGTCAATGTAATCAAAACTGGCACAGACCATGCATTTGAAAGACCAAAGCTGAAACACAGGTTCAGTCAGCAGGAAAGTTCTGAGTTTGTTTGTGCCCAGCTGCTCCTTATGTACCTCCTAGCTCTCATGCACTTTGAGTATGCATTGGTTGTATCATGCAATTGGAAGGCACCAATGCTTTTGTATGCTGGCCACACATATGGTTATCCTTGGCAAGATATTCCCATATGTTACTAAAACTGCAACAGTGATTAAAGAAAGAGCATCTCTAGATGCTCTCTGTGCCTTTCCAAAATAGAATTGATTGTCAAGAAGCTGTTTTGCCTTAATTCTTCTTAACTCCATTTTCCTTAAATAATCAGGTAATTTTGGCAGTTGGCAAAGAGGATTAAGGCTATGAAGTGTTAATACACTACATACAGTGGCACAGCGCTTTGATTCTATCAGACTTTATTTGCCTGCTGTGTAGTCTTGAGCAAGTCACTTAACCAGAATTGCTTTGGGGAAATTAGGACTTTGGGCTAGGCTCCTTAATGGTCTCCTGGCCTTCATGTCTAATAGGCCTGTTATTAGAAATTTTGCCTACTCTGTGAAATTCCTCATTTCTTAAGCAATACGAATCAGATATTGATTTAATGTATGTTCACAGTGATTTAAAGTCAAAGCCATCCAAATTATGGTTAAATGTGATGGCTGAGCATATGGGAGTTCATTGTCCATTACCTCAGCTGGTTAACCAATGTAGCAGTATAAATGGAAGTTGATTATCTGTGGGTTCAAAACCCATGAGATCATTGTTATAGAGGTGTGTTTGGCTAAACGATTAAGGTATGAACCTATAAAAAATTACTCAGCTCCTCCACTAACCAAATACAAAAATTCAAGACATAAAAGTAGCAAAACAGATGATGCTTGGTTGAAAAGGAAGAAAAACAAAAGAGCAAACAAAGAGAAAAATGCATCAGGCTGCTCACAGAGTTACTACCTGTCCCTCTGTATGCAGGAGGGTCCCTATTTGGGCAACTGTGCCCTGTAAAAAAACATGAAAAATGGCAACTGTCCTGAAATTATAGGACAGAAAGCAATTCTTATGTTTCCTTTAATACTTGCATAAAATACTGATTTTGTACCTAAAACACCTAAGTATTATACAAAATGTCATAAACAACTTGTATTCTTCAATAGTAAGTTCTTATTTTGGCAAAAAAGTAAAATTCAGTCCTTTGCAATTGTGGATATGGTTTGTCCTGCAAAATTTCAGGTTTCATTAACAATGTACCACTTTGGTCATTTGAAAAGGTGGCAGCCCATGCTGCTCAAAAATAGAAAGAACCTACCTCTCTGCTACACGATATGCTGACTAATATAGTAAGTGACCCAAATGAAATCAAAACTTCACTTTCAGAACTTCACAAAATAATTGATCTACTGGAGAGAACATCTTCTAGTATAGAAAACAATGGAATCTTAGAAGGCTCCTTGTCTGAAAGGAAATGTTAAGAAATTGATTTTAACATTGTTAGCATGCGGTACTTTAAGAAATGTATCTGCACAATTTGATAGTAAACATTTTCACAACTGTGATCTATTAAAACAAGTAAACTGGCTCCCAATAACTGAAACAGTTACTTCATTCCATGCTATTTTGACTTTTTATAAAACACATACTGTTTTTATCCTTTCAATCAGGATTTATAAAAGCTATTCAAATTCAAGATCAAAATCTTACACTGCAGTCCTTATATTCACAAACACAAACAGATGTGCTTTTTTTAATATACTTTGAGTACTACTTGATTCTATAATTTACCACTTATTGCTTAATGATAAGTGTAATACAGTTACTCATTGGATCATACGAAGTTGCTAGGCTATTGGTCATGAGACCCTCACAAGCCTAGTCAAGAATTTACCCATGTTTCGACAAGTCAGCACCCGATGCCTCTGACTAGCAGGGACACAGGTAGAATCCCAGGGATGTATCTTCTGTTCACCATCCAGTTATTCAGGTTGCGCTTAAAAAAGGTTAATGAGGTACTCTGCTTGACATGGAGAGGGAGTCTATTCCATAGAACGGAAAGTCTCTGGAACACAAATCTGTCACACCAATAAGTCCTACTGATGTCACAGAACAGGTTGAGATAGTGCATATAGGTTACTCGAATGGAGCGTGACTTGCGGATATGCAGCAGTCTCATCAAGGAGGGGTCTGAGACTACTTTATATGCCAGAAAGAGGTCACCTCTGAGGAGTCTGTATGAGACTGAGTAGAGGGACAGGGCTTTTAGCCTATCTGTGTAGGGTAGATTTTTTTGAGGTCCTGGATTCTCCTGGTGAGGAACCTCTGTGGTCTCTCCAGCTGCTGCATGTGCTTTGTCAGGTACATGCCGAAAGGGGCACTGTACTCAAAATGGGCCTTATAAGGGAAGAATACAGGGAGGTTATGACCTCTTTGTCCCTGGATGAAATAACCTTACTAATGAGGTGGGCCATGTAGAAAGCTTTCAATACAACGGAGACAATATGGTGGACAAAAGTCAGATTGCTATCAACCTGAGTGCCCAAGTCCCTCACGACTGGTTGTGAGCTTAGGACCTTGTTATTAATGTGATCATTTGTAGGGATGTCACTCTCCTTAAAGGGGATGATGATGCATTTTGTGGCATTCAGTTTGAGGCCATGTTTCTGCCACCAGTTATTCGTTTGGTTGAGACCCTCTTGGAAGATGTCCACATCACTAGGGGAATTGATGATTGTGTCCAGCTTGCAGTCATCTGCAAATTTGGTCAGCCATATCCCACTGGTTTTGGCCTGTGCCTCAGAAAATTATTTCCCAAACAACAAATGCCCCAAGACTGCTTCTGGGGTACACCACTCATTATGGATCTACTGACTGAGGTGGCTTCCCCTATTTTGACTACGTGGGTTCTCTCAGTAAGTCAGTTTGCCACCCATCTGGTAACATATAGACTGATGCCTAGTTGAGAGCGTTTATCTATTATATCTGAGTGGGGAATATTATCAAAGGCTTTGGCCAGGTCAAGGAAGGTGATGTACACCATCTTCCCCTCGTCCATGGCTTTGGTAACTGTCTCAAAGAAGTTGACCAAATTTAACAGGCATGACCTCCCCTTGATGAAATCAATCTGTGTGGGATTGAGTTTCCGGAGGTTGTCAATGTTCTTGTTAATTTGGTCCATGGACGCAACACACCAGACAATCTACCACCTACCTACCTAAAACACTTTGCTGAAGCCATAGCCTTCCCCATATCTATTCTTATAGCTAGATCAGTACAAGAGTCATACGTTCCAATCATCTGGAGCCTTGCATATATCATTTCTCTACACAAAGGCGGTAAAAACACAGACATAACCACTTTTAGTCCCATAGCCATACTTAACCCTCTTTCAAAAATACTAGAAAAAACTATCCATTCACAAATCATGCATTACCTAACTCAGAACAACCTCCTCTCCCATACCCAACACAGTTTTCTCCCTGGCTATAGTACAATGACTGCCCTCCTTTCCTTTCTTGCGACCATCAACCTAGCATGCGGCAAAGGCAAATATGTATCATCACTGTTTTAGACCTATGGGCGCTGCGTGCGGTAGCACTGTCACCTCACAGTTAGACGTTGCCCGTTCGATTCTCAGTTAGAGCATCTTCTGTGTGTCAACATGCTTGAATGGGCGTTCCTTCATTGAAGGTTGTGCATTAGGCCCAGCACACCAGCATGTAAAAATCTACTGCCAATCATTAGTGGACTGGAGTTCTGCTGTGGCGACCCCTAACCGGGAAAAGCCGAAAGACACAAACAAACAAACGGTTTTAGACCTATCTAAGGCATTCAACACCATCTCCCACTCCTCACTCCTCTCCCAACTCTCATTCGTACATCTCTCTCCTTCCACCTTAGCCTGGTTAACCAGCTACCTATCCAACCACCAACAAGCAGTCCAGTGGAAAGAATCTACCTCATCTTTCCTACCTACACCCACCAGTGTTCTTCAAGGCTCAGTACTTGGCTCTCTACTCTTTAATATATTTATCAATAACTTCCACCTCTCCATTCCTGAAGCCTCTGTTATCCAGTATGCAGATGACTCCACCATCATCTGCTCTGCCTCTTCCCCCTCTGAACTACTCCTAAAAACCCAACTTGCCTTTTCCAAAACAAAATCCTGGATGCAATCAAATCATCTTGTCCTTAACACCAGCAAAACAAAACTAATGATTTTCACATCCACTGGAAACTCCACTCTTGACAGAAATCTTTTCTCTGTTATAAGCCAAAATAACACCCCTCTTGAAATATTTCCCAGTACCAAACTGCTAGGCATCATCACTGATGAAAACCTAAAGTGTGACTCACACATACATTCAACTATTAAGAAAACCCATCAAACATTGGTCTCCTCTACAGACACAATTATCTCAACCCTTACTCCTGGCAAACACTTGCATCTACCTTCCTCCTCCACTCTCTCATGTACGGTGCTCCCTTATTCACCAACCTCCAACTAGGCCTACATTCCAAACATGAATCCTGCTACCATAAAATTTGCAAATTTTCCACCAACACCAGAAATTCATCTCACTATTGCCACTCCCTACACACCCTCAGATGGTTAGAACTGCCCAACTATCTCAGATATCTGCAACTTACCACTGCACACAAGTTGATCTTCAAACCAGCTGACTGCCCATTCCTATCCACATCCCTAATACCCTACACACCTCCCTGCTCCCTAAGATCCGAGAACCAAAATCTCTTACAAGTATAAAAACCCACTCATCCTCCTGGCTAACTACTGCTAGCCTGCACCATAGCTAAACTATGGAACTCTCTCCCCTCTCCACTACCCAACATGTCTAACCAAAACAACATCAAGAACTGCATGGTCTCACACCTGTCCTCCAAATGGAAATGCCCCTCTCATGCTCCTACCTAACCACCCCCCAGCTCATAGAGCCTCTACTGTCTCTCAAAGATAAATGTATATCTCTATATCTTACTGAAAATGGTGAAATTATCTATTAGTATCTCTTACACTCCAGTATACTATTCTCTCAGAAAAGTAACCTTTCTTATCATTATTCATTTTTCCTTTGCAAGGAATGTTACACAAGAAAGCCTATGGCATACTATGTTTTTTTTCTATTTCTGTTACATTTGTAATGTTCTCTATTATGTAACATCTCTTATTAACTACTATTATCATTACTGTAAATTATTGTGGAGCTTTTCTCCTCAGGCCTCCACTGAAAATGGGTCACCATGACCCAGTGGACTCTCCCGGTCAACAAATGCAAATAAATAAATAAATGATAATTTGCTCCATGGCCTTGCAGATCAGGCTAGTTAAGCTGATGGGTCTATAACGCTCCACCTTTGTGCAAAGGGATGTCAGTGGCTGTCCTCCATTCAGCTGGGATGAAGCAAGTACTCAGGCTTTAAAAGAGAAACTCTCCTGTGACTGCCAAAGGTGGTTTCAAAAACTAAGCAAAAGATCTGTTTAACAACTGAAACACACCACCAAAGGCTACTAAAAATTATGTTCTTCAGAATAAAATAAAAACTTTAATTGTTAACACTTAAAATGAGACGTAATGCAATAAAACAAAGCCCTTGTTGATTTGTATATGATAAGCACTTTCAGCTAAAAGTCTTCCTCAGATCATAAAGAATTGGGTTCCACGAGGCTAAGATAAATGAATGAAACACCAATCATGTGGCTAAATCCAAACTAACACCTTTTTTCAAAGCAATGAGTTCACAGCCAATCAGACACCTTGAAGAAAACACACCTCCAAGTTGCCAAATAAAGACAACTTCCTCGAAGAAACAGTGAACATCCTTGTCCAGTACCAGTGGTGAGGATTCAGGCTCCTTGATTACTGGCCCACAGTGGGGATGTCACACTATGTATGACTGTGCATAAGCAAATTGTTCTTTGTGCAACTGAATACTGGGTAAAGTTACAGGGAAAATTTTATATGGAAAATTTAGTTTCTAAGTGAAGTGTCAAGAGATATAATCAGCAGCGGAAATTATAGCTTCAAAGAAAAGTGGCTAAACCATCTAAAAATCCTTCTGACCAATGAAACAATTTTACATTAAGCCTTCACGTTTCCCAATTCAGACAGATGAGATTACCTTCTACTGCCACTAGAATTGCAGTCCCATTCTTCTTAATGTAAAACAAAAGGAATTAGAAACAAATCAAACAACTATTTACAACAAGTAATTACAAGGTGATTCAAAGGCAAATAAGTCAGCAATGGAGAACACAAACATTAAGGTGATTTCAAGGTACACTAGCAGCAGCTAGACCAAGAAAAAGCAAATATACTTTACAGTGATACAGAAAATGCAATAAAATCATTTGAAAATAGCAGCAGTCTTCAGAAATAGCTTACAGGTGTATAATTTCAATTTAAAGTACTTATTTATCCTGGATGGCAACAGATACAAGTCAAACATTCTGAAAACACAAATGAGGATGTGAAGCATTTGAGTTCTGTGGAACTGAGCCAAGAGCTCAGCAACATGCCAAAGAAAAGTGATGAAGTTAAATAAAAAGCTATTTAGCCAATGAAAAAGTCTCACTTTAAGCCTACTTCTGTGTTTCCCAAATCAGACAGACCAGGTTACCTTTCTACTCGCACTGTTTGCTATCTGATATCAACAGTATGCTAATGATTCCAAATTATAAATATTTCAGACAAGAAACAATCTAAGGTCATTGGCTAGGCAAAGTAAAATAAAAATAAAAGCATAAGTCTTCAAGAATGTTATATTTTAAAGACTTAATTTAAGCAAACAAAGAATCTGAATTATATGTTTAATGCAGTTATTTTACACATCACTGATACTATTAAAGTTGGGAGACAATGTAATATTTTAGCAACCATTATAAACTTATAGAAAATCCTAATACACTTTTATATAATACATTTCGAATTTTTTTCTCCTGTTAAACATCTTAGGTTTGTGGACTTTGTGGATGTTTCTGAATTGTTCTGACACCAAACTACTCAGTCGTCCCAGACCACTAATATTTAATAAGAGTTTGGTGAAAAGTATACAACACTGAATGAATATTTTCATCATTCTAAAAAAATGTTTCAGTGATAAATGTGTGAACCTAATGAACTGCTTAACACTTACTTGTATCCCAAAAGTTGATAAACATGAATATGAATGTGAATATTTTATATATATATATATATATATATATATATATATATATATATATATATATATGGTTTCACTTCATAATCTCGTAATGTCGAAATGCTGAAATCTTGAATTTCAGCATTTCGAGACCATAAAGCAGAAACCATACAAAACCAAAATTTCACAAATCCAAAGCCATAAACCCAAAAATACAACATACACCACACCACACACAAACCACAACACCCACACTACAAAACAAATACACACAAAAAAAAACCCACCAAACACGCAAATACCTACATTACACAAAAGCAGGGGGGCAAGTCCCCTTGCATCCCCCACCCCCATACTTATATATACTAACTCCGAGATCACACAAACAGTAACAGACAGAACACTCAAACCCAGACATTCCACAGTCACTTGCACGCACGCGCACACACACACACACACACACACACACACACACACACACACACACATCACACATAAACAAACACCAACACATCCAACAATTACACACTAATATGTTAACCTACCTACTCTAACCCATACATACAAGTTAAAAACAATCTAACACACACTCAAACTCCCACCCAAAACCCTTAAAAAACAGTAACTCACCTTACACTCCATGTAAATCCATACACCGCATCAAATTATATCCAAAGTAAACACCGCGCATCACGGGATATTTGAGATATTAAAATTCGCGATTATGCACTTTCCACATTTTGAAATTCGGCTTTATAGTCTCAAAATGCTGAAATTTAAGATTTCAGCATTTTGAGATTATAAAGTGAAACTATATATATATATATATATATATATATATATATATATATATATATATATACACACATGCGCACACACACACAGACACACCCACCCATGTAGATATAAACTTATAAATACTGCCCACCCTTGTAAAGGCTGTATATAAAGTAATCTGCCCCCACTGTTTCTATGCTTGTATGATTTGGTATAAATACTATAAACTGAAATTTGTTTCTTTTTATAAATGCTATGTCAATTTTGTTAAGATTCGTTGTGAAGAAATTCTATGTAGAATTGTTAAACTTCTTATTTTCTGTATGTCTTGGAGCTTTTCTCCCTGGGTCTCCACTGAAAATGGACTTTCTGTCCAGTCGGACTTTCCCGGTAAACTAATGTACACACACACACACACACACACACATTATATATATATATATATATATATATATATATATATATATATATATATACACACACACACACACACACACACACACACACACACACATATATGTATGAGTGTGTGTGTGTGTGTATATATATATACACACACACACACACACACACACACACACACACACACACACACACACACACACACATTATATATATAGATAGATATATGGGTTCCCTTCAGAATTTCGAATGTCTGAAAACCCGAATGTTATATGGTCGAAACCATATGATCGAGTTTTCAGAAGCTTGAAATTTTGAACGGAGATCTGCATACAGCTCGGAACAGGAGATTTCCCCTTTCCTCGCTGTAGTGTGATCTCGGAGTTGCTATATTTATGTAGTGGGGGTGTGCAGCCCCCACGTGGGGAGTGCAGGGGGGCTTGCCCCCCTGCAGAAACATTTTATTTATTTATTTTTTTCTTGTTGGATTAATTTCAGGGTTTTGAGCTTCTGAAAACTCGATCATATGGTCTCGACCATATGACATTCGGGTTTTCAGATGTTTGAGATTCTAAAGTGAATCCATATATACATATATATCTAGATATGGTTTTATGACACTTGGTTGAATGACCAGCTATGCTGGGATCTGTTTGGCTTACACCATTTTGCTGACACAAACAGATGGTTGACAAGTTTTCAAGACTGACAGTCCATAAGCAGGGTATATTCCCTTTCCAAGGGGATTGTGAAATCTTTGAGGTAGTTTATATAATCATGAAAGATGTGGGGTACAGAAAGGTTTTCCTCCCTGTTAAAACATTTTCGTTTGGTTTAGTCTGCTACCAGGTAGTCCCTGATGCATGGAAAGAATGTGTCGACATTTGTTTCTTTGATGTTAATACTTCAATATTTTGGTTGTGTTGTACATGTATATATATATATATATATATATATATATATATATATATATATAAATATATATATATATAAAAAAAAAATATATATATATATATATATATATCTATATATATATATATATATATCTATATATAACTATATATGGGTCTACTACCCTAGATCGAAATTACACTATTTCGAAATACAATAGTAGTGTCCCACTAATGCGAAAGTCACTAAAACAAAGGGTTAGGGCTTGGATAATGGATAGTGGATAGCTAGTAGGGCTATCCACTATCCTTAACCCACGCTCCAACCCTAAGGCCCGTGACTACCGCGCCACAGTGCAGGAAATTGTATTTCCTCCATTGAGCAGTAGTTACAGACCTATTTCCTGTACTGTGGTGCAGTAGTCACAGACCTTAGGGTTAGGGCTTGGGTTAAGGATAGTGGATAGCCCTACTAGCTATCCACTATCCTTAATCCAAGCCCTAACCCTAAGGTCTGTCACTACCGCACCACAGTTCAGGAAATGTCTAGTTCGGCTTAGTGACTTTCGCAAAAGTGCACTTTCGTTGAAGTGCACTTTCGCATTAGTGGGACACTACTATCGTATTTCAAAATAGTCTAATTTCGATCTATGGTAGTAGCCCCAGATATATATAGATAGATATACATATATATATATATATATATATATATATATATATATATATATATATATAGACATATGTGTGTGTGTGTGTGTACATATATATATATATATATATATATATATATATACAAACACACACACACACACACACACATGTATATGTGTGTGTGTGTGTGTGCATGTGTACATGTCCATACACACACACACACACATATATATATATATATATATATATACATATATATATATAAATAAATATGTATATTGTATATAGATATATATAGTATAAAAATGGAATCAATCTCACTGTCAACACATTTTCAAAGATTCTTGGAAAAACCTAGTCTTGTATTGTTGTAGCATTTCAATTAGGATTTATAGCTTCTATTCAAATTAAAGATCAAAATCTTACATTAGCTTAATGATCAAAATAATGACAAACATAATCAAAAGAATGGCAAACATTATCATTCTTCTTTATGGGTAAACATTCATTGTTTCTAGAAATTATATTAAACTAGGCCTAGCAGTAGAAACAAGTCACTGATTCATTCATTTTATGCTATATTATAATGTTTTTGTTACCCCAACAAATACAGCCACTGACTTCCCTAGCTTTGATGGGAAGTATATAGATTGCAGTCTACTATGGCTGACATTTTACATACTCTTTGAAATGAAAGCTATTGGCTGCTACAAAGTTTAGTGTCTACAAAACTCCAAAATCTTCATCTGATAAGCTTTCAACTTTTATGGAGAGATACTTGATGGAGGCAGTTGAATAATAATTTCCATACAGAACAGACTCATGATCATGATTTTATCTGCCTTGATTTTCTATTACATAGCAACTTTTTAGCAGAATTAGCTGAATATATGTGTTAAAAACCAGGTGCAGCATTACTAAAACGGATAAAAAAATAACACTTGTAACACAGGAAGCCAGGTTCCAAGGATCCAAAAAAAAAATCCATTTTTAATAATAAGTTATAATACAACAGATTGAGCACTTTCATCCTTACATAACTAGGACTTCATCAAAATGAAAAAACATAACTAATAACCATTTAAATACACTTTACGTCACAGCACTTAATTGATCAAATTAACAAATAATTAAAAATGAATTTGCTGTCTAAATGTCATATAAAAAAATAAATTATTGTATAAAATGTTAAATATTAAATATTAAATAGATATACTTAAAACAGTGAAAAAGTGTAAAACGTATATAAAAACTAATAAATACAATTATAATTTAAAAGACGTCATTTGTAAAACTGGTTTAATATAAGTGTTGTTGTTGAAGCCTGGGAAGCATGCTGCTTGCAACTAAGTTGCCACCTAACATCACCACCATGTGGATTAGATTTTAATTTGTCCAAAATACCAAATTTATATTTAGTGAAGCGTTGACGGGAAGCAGAATGTTTAGCTAATGCATTATTTTGATTTCCCTTACTGATGTCGTAATTATGTTCATAAATACATTTGCAAAGGTGACGCTCCATGTTGTCCACATAATATGCTGCACATCCTGAACATTTGACTAAGTACACAACTGCTTTAGAAGAACAACTCCTCCTACTGTATACCATCTTAGAACACATATCATTTTCTAAAATAAGTACTTTTTCCTTGCAAATAAAGGAACATTGCCTACACGTACTGCATCTGGAAGTCCCAGATTTGTCAAATCATTATTGCTGTTGTAACTGGGCTCATTTTCAAATAAATTCTTAAAATTCCACCCTTTTATATAAATAAATTGTGAATCAGGACCTAACAATTTGAAAATGGCAGAACTAGCCTTAAAAATGTTCCAATTCTTCTTAATTATGTTCTTAATTTCTAGGGATTGGGGACTGTATTGTATTACTAGGGCTCTTTCAAAATTCTTCACTTCCAGTGACAAAGAATCAGAGGTCAATCCAGTCTATAAAAGGGGTTTGTATTTACTCCCCCACTCTGTTTGAACATAACCTCTAATTTTGTTCACCAGGGGTGAGGGATACCCTCTTACTAAATACATGTTGACCACTTTGTCCAACTCAAGGGTAAGGTCCTCCAATGTGAGATCATCCTGGCTACATTTACACATTGTCCTTTCACTAAGCTTTCCTTTTGAAACAAGAGGTAGCAACTCATGAAATCCAGATAACATTTCAACACCTCCCTGTAGACAGGTAGTTGCTGCCAAGGGATCAAAGACTTATCCATTAGCAGTTTGCATCGACTGATGGCTAAAACCAGTATCCCAAGTTGCTCCTCATTTAATTGTTGATTCCTGGGATGACTTAGGGAGGTTGAAGCAGGAAATTTTGGCAAAAGAACTAATTATTCTTACTATAAATGTAATTGATTTATTTACAGTTATTCCTAAGGAGAAAGGATTGAAATCCTTCCATAACAGTATTAATAAATATACTACATTTTAAAATGATAATTTATTTATTTTATTTATTTAGTTTGTTGACTGGGATTGTCCAACTGAGCTGAAGAGCCCTTTTTCAGCAGAGGCCCAGGGAGAAAAGCTCCAACGTATTATACAATTTTCATTATAAATTAGCATTAAACAGCAATGTTACAGGATTATTACAAGGCATTAAGTAGCAATACGATTTTATACAGTGTCAATAATCAGGAGTATAGCAAAACTATTTCAAGATGTATAAAAAGAAAATATGTCATTAAGATGAATATAGTTTTTGGGGTAAGTGGTTACAAAAACCCATTTTTATCATAATGTAGTTGCATGAAGGCAAGACAATTACAATAGAATGTTTCTCTGTGGCGATTTGCTTAATAGATTTTAGAAGACAGCAGAAAGAGTAGTCAAGGAAGATTAGAGATAGCTAGTGAGAAGAGTGAGTTAAGGGCAGAAAGTAGATTAAGGTATGAGAAGTAGGGGATGTTAAGGAGGGAGAGTGCTGTATCAGGACCAGTGACTTTTAACGTGTTCTTTGGTGGCTTTCTTAAATTGTTTAGGATGTGTAAGAGTCCTTATTTCTAGTGGGAGCCTTTTCCAGGCAATAGTGGGGTGATAGCTGTACATGTTGCTTCCAACTTTAGACTTGGGTTTGTAGATTTTTAGTAGGTCTTGGTTAGAGCTTCGGAGAGGTCTGGAGGGAGAATAATGGGAGGTGAAAGGGGATAGTGCTGGGCAGTAGGAAGGCTGGTATAGGGTAGAATGGATGATCTGGAGCTGAGAGAGAATAAGCTGGTGAGGTAATTCAAGCCAGGTTAGGTGTTTTAGAGAGAGACAGTGATGGTATTTGTAGGTTTATTGGGCAGCAAATTTAGCTACCTTGTTGCAGGTAGATTCAAGTTTGGTCAGGAGTGCTGAGTTAAGATTTGTGAGAATTTGAGAATTGTACATTAGACTGGGTGGAAGTTAGGTAACAGAGAGTAATCTTGGCTTCAAAGGTAAGGAAATTCTTGTTATGGTAAAGGAGCCCTAGATTTGAATGAGTCTTGTTGATACAGTTATTAAAATGCAAGTCAAATTTAAGCTGATCATCAATGGTTACGCCTAAGAGCTTAGTGCTGGATTCTACATAAATGGGAGTGTTATTAAGGGACTGAATGAAGAAGGAGGGTTTAATATTGTTGAACGTTTTAGGTAGGAAGAGTAACAGCTTTGTTTTTTAAGGTTAAGGATGAGCTGATTGTTGAAGAGCCATGTTTCAACTAAGTTAAAAGATGCCTAAGTAGCTGAGAAGAGCTTAGAGGGGCAGTTGGCAGTGGTGATGACTGTAGAGTCATCTGCGTATTGCACTAAAGATGACTGAGGATAGGAGGTATAGAGCTGATTAGTAAAGATATTAAAAAGTAAAGGCCCTGGGATAGACCCTTGAGGTACACCCATTTTTACAGGGTGAGGAGGGGAGAGTGCATAGTGCCATCTCACTGATTGAGATCTATCAGTGAGGTAGCTGGAGAACCATGCAACAGTATCAGAGGAGAAGTTGAGGTTATGCAGTTTGTGCAGCAGAAGAGAGTGTGAGACAGTGTCAAAAGCTTTTGAGAGGTCCAAGAATAGGCAAGAAATCGGTTTATGGTCATCCATGGCTATACAGACAGTGCTGAGGAAGGATAATAGAGCTGTAGTTATACTATGTTTGGGACTGAGGCTGTGTTGAGTGGGTGCAAGCAGATTTTCCTGTATTAGATACTGCATAACTTGTTTATGAATAAAACAAATTTGATAGTTGAATTGATGTTTTGGATAATAATTTTATTTTCTTTGAAGGAGAATTGTTCAAACAAAATAGAGGAGTAGCTATAGCAAGTCATGCACACCTATATATGCCTATATGGTATTATTAGACTGGGAACAGAAATTTGTTTTTGAATCTGCACATTCTCAAAATATTAGTCTATATGTCAGGTTTTTGGACATTTTTACTTTATGGAATGGGCCAGTATATGCTATATATAATTTTGTTCAGTATTTAAACCACACCTCTGATTTTTTTAAAATTCTCATAAAATTTCAAGGAAAACATGATTACCGGCTTGGGCACCCTCATTATGCACACAGAAAATGGCTTTAAGTTGAAGGTGTTTAGGAAGCCTACTTTTAGCAAACCATACTTGGATTTTATCATTTGAGCACATGATATGTGTTCTAAGGTGGTATTCAGTAAGGGGAATTGTTCTTCTAAAGCAGTTGTGAACTTGGTCAAATGTTCATGATGTGCAGCGTATTATGTGGGCAACATGGGGTGTCACCTTCTCAAACATTTATGAACATAATTATGACATCAGTAAGGGGAATGAAAATAATGCATTATTTAAACATTCTATTTCCAGTCACTATTTTCTCATTTTGAAGAAGTCATAGTTATGTGAGCACAAAAGCTCTCAATCTGTTATGTTATAACTTATTATTAATATTGTGTTTTTTAAACATATTTTTTGTGGATGCTTGGAACCTGGCTTCCTGCGTTACAGCTGTTGAGATTTTTTTTCTAACTTATGAAGGTGTTTGTACAGTTTCAAAGTGAAGGGGAACTTCTTGGAAAAGCTTATGGATATCTTAATTTTGACAGCATTAATGCATGCATTATCCATGCTTTCCCACTGTTTCATTGCAAATACTGTCTTGAAAAGGAGATGGTCCAGAAAACAAAGCACAGGATTCCCCACTCTGGAGACTACATAACATCAAGAGAGAGAAAACAATTTTATAAGTCTTTCAATTCATCATGACGAGGATTCTTAATACTCTTACTAGCTGAATCAGGTGTTTTGTAAGTTAATCACATAGTGGAGGAACATTATGACTGGTCAGACAAATGAGGAGCATGGGGGGAGGCAATCACGTTCTTGGAGTGACCTGCAATCCCCCTTAATATTACATGTATTATACATTGAAGCCCTTTCTTACTGATGTTGCAATATTGTGGTCAAAGGATAGACCTTTGTTTACAACAGCACAAGTTTCTTCATAGGAGGCTAGCTTTAGTAATATTCTCTAAATGCTGTAGGTGGAAGGAAAGACATGCTTCCTCAAAGTTGCAGTGCTATATTTATATGCATTAATTGCCAAGCATTCTCTTTATACTGCTTGTAAGGTGTCTGACCTTGTCTGGAGATGCAATGTATATGATGAGACAATGTCCCCCAGTTGGCAATCATCTGCAGAATTAGTGAAACAAAGATTTTTGCATTATATCCGTATGTCAAAAAAAAATGAGGCTTTGTGCCCACTGAGTGATGCACAGCTACTGTTATCCCACTCCACAAGGGGGGATCCACCTTGGATCCCAGGAACTACAGCCCCATCAGTCTGATGAGCCTGATCTGCAAGGCCATGGAACGTATTATCATGGCACTTATAAACAAAGATATTGGCAAACTTCAAACACTGGACCCCATGCAGTTTGGGTTCGTGAAGAGACAATCTTGTCTCCTGAACCTGATTGACTTCTTTGAATCAATCTCCAGAGCCATGGACAAGGGTAAGGTGGTCCAAACAGCCTATGTGGACCTCGCCAAGGCCTTCGACACCATCCCCTACTCTGGAATCATAGATAAATTACTAAGCTGGGCATTAATCCCTACATCACTCGATGGGTTGCCAACTGGCTTACTGACAGAACCCACACTGTAAAAGTAGTCGACTCCAAATACAGCTCCAGACAAGTGACAAGTGG
The DNA here is from genome assembly GCF_019279795.1 of Protopterus annectens. NCBI lineage: Eukaryota > Metazoa > Chordata > Ceratodontiformes > Protopteridae > Protopterus > Protopterus annectens. The sequence goes on along the minus strand of NC_056733.1, from coordinate 1,797,114,404 downwards.
AGTACCTCAGGGTTCAGTACTGGGACCACTCTTGTTTGGTATCTACTTCTATGAAGTACAGGCCAACACTAAGGGAATCTGGCTAATAAAGTTCGCAGATGACTCAAACTGGGAGCCATTACTGAATCCCAAATTATGTGGATATCCTACAAAAGGGACTTACAGAAACAGATGCTTGGTGCCAGAGCCATGGCCTCAAGCTCAATGCCAAGAAATGTATAGTTATCCCCTTTGGGAAAAAACATTTACCCGTGAATTACCACATAGATGGCAGTACACTAAACACCGAAAGTGTGATAAGTTTCTAGTGCCATTCTAAGGGGATCCAATATCTGTCTGCTTGGGATGACATGGTCGACAGACCATGATGCTTTGCCAGAGATGGCCTGCACCTGTTGCCCCTGGGATTCCAGATACTAGCTAAGGCCCTGCCCACCCCTATAGTGCCTTTTTTAGGCAAGGTTCAAATAACAAATTCACCACCGTAACAGGAACAGGCAAGCAAAAACTGAGGGTAATGCTACTCAATGCTAGAAGTCTAAATCTCAAAATGCACTCACTCGAGGCACTCCTTAAAATGGAGAACATCAATATCTGTGCAGTGACTGAGACCTGGTTCAAGACTCCAGACAGTACCCCTGCACTACAAGGCTATAACTCATACCACACTTTTTGGCCATGTAGCCTGGACCAGAACACCAAAGGAGGAGGTGTGTCCATATTCATTAAGGATATCCACACCTCCAGGCTATTTGCTCAGCATAATGCATCTGAGGTTATCCAAGTGCAACTAACTCTGAGCAAAACTGCAATCCAAATTGTAGCTTGCTACAGATCCCCCACCATGCCCCAAGATTCCCACTCCTCTTTTCTTGATGTACTGGAAAATATTAGGGTTCAGCCTAACACCATAATAATGGGTGATTTCACTTACCCCACCATTAACTGGGAAAAGTACTCATGTACCAACTTCTTCACACAACTCTTTCTGGAATTCATAAACTCCAATGCCCTGGATCAACTTATTCACACCGACTGCTGAATCCTACACAAATGCACTCTATAAGCACTTACACGAGTGCATGGATCGTGCTATCCCAAACAGAATCAAGACGCTATCTTCCGAAAAAAAAGGAAGCCAATCTGGTGGTCCCATCATAAACAAACTGTACAACAGAAGGAAGAAATTGTTGCAAAAGAGAGTAACATCCCATGAGTGGAGGAGCTCCCTGGTCAGCCTCAGTAAGAAGCTGAGATCCCTTATAAGATCCTCCAAAGCTAGCTGCAAAAACAAAATCGCCACTGATTCTAAGGATAACCACAAGGCATTCTACAGCTATGTCAAGAATCTCAATGGCAACACCCAGATCTGCTCTGAGTTACAGCACAACGGCACGAAAATTACAGAACCAACTGATATTGCCAACATCCTGGCAGACAGGTTCAGTGCTAACTTTACCCCCCCCCCTCACCCCCTAAAGGGCCCATATCTATACAGGAAGAATGCAGAGTCCCTGTAATCACAACTACGCAGGGTGGTGATTTCACTTACCCCACCATTAACTGGGAAAACTACTCATGTACCAACTTCTTCACACAACTCTTTCTGGAATTCATAAACTCCAATGCCCTGGATCAACTTATTCACACCCCCACCAGGGGCAACAATATCCTAGACCTAGTCATTACCAACATGAGTGACCGGTGTTCCACATCTGAAGTCAACTCCTCGTTGGTCCGATCTAACCATAAGCTAATCACCCTTGATATCCATATCCCGCCCCCACCCCCCATTAAGGAAACCACGGTAAAAAATTTCTCCAAAGCCAACTTCATGTTTCTTAAGACAGAAGTGGTGAACTTCATGACACCCATGCAGACGGACAATACAGTTACGACTGCTGAATCCTACACAAATGCACTCTATAAGCACTTACACGAGTGCATGGATCGTGCTATCCCAAACAGAATCAAGACGCTATCTTCCGAAAAAAAAGGAAGCCAATCTGGTGGTCCCATCATAAACAAACTGTACAACAGAAGGAAGAAATTGTTGCAAAAGAGAGTAACATCCCATGAGTGGAGGAGCTCCCTGGTCAGCCTCAGTAAGAAGCTGAGATTCCTTATAAGATCCTCCAAAGCTAGCTGCAAAAACAAAATCGCCACTGATTCTAAGGATAACCACAAGGCATTCTACAGCTATGTCAAGAATCTCAATGGCAACACCCAGATCTGCTCTGAGTTACAGCACAACGGCACGAAAATTACAGAACCAACTGATATTGCCAACATCCTGGCAGACAGGTTCAGTGCTAACTTTACCCCCCCTCACCCCCTAAAGGGCCCATATCTATACAGGAAGAATGCAGAGTCCCTGTAATCACAACTACGCAGGTAAAAGCTGCACTTTCTCAGGCCAAAAACACAGCATCCATGGGACCAGACAACACCCCAGGCTGCATTTTACATGAACTTCAGAACAAACTGGCTCCTCACCTAAACACCATGTTTAATCATAGCCTCACATCAGGATTTGTGCCCAGTGAATGGCGTACAGCAACAGTTATCCCACTCCACAAAGGGGGAGCCACCACTGATCCCGGGAACTATCGCCCTATTAGCCTGACAAGCCTGGTCTGCAAGGCTTTGGAACGTATCATCATGGAACTCATAAACAAAGACATTGGTAACCTCCAAACTCTGGATCTCACCCAGTTCGGGTTTGTGAAAGGCAGATCATGCCTCCTGAACCTGATCGACTTCTTTGAGGCAGTCACCAAAGCCGTAGATGATGGTAAGGTGGTTCACACAGCCTATCTTGACCTCGCCATGGCTTTCGACACCATCCCCCATTCTGGAATTATAGCTAAACTCACTAAATTAGGTATAAATCCCTATGTCACAAGATGTGTTGCCAACTGGCTCACTGACAGAACCCACACTGTAAAAGTTGCACACTCCAAATCTGACCTCAAACCAGTGACAAGTGGAGTACCACAGGGCTTAGTCCTGGGACCTCTCCTGTTTGGTATCTACTTCTCTGAAGTACAGGCTAACACAGAAGGCCTCTGGCTAATGAAGTTTGCAGATGACTGCAAACTAGGAACCATAGTCAAGTCCCCAAATGATGTGGAAATCCTACAGAAAGGCCTCACTGAGACAGATGCCTGGTGTCAGAGCCGTGGCCTCAAGCTTAATGCCAAAAAGTGCACTGTCATCCCTTTTGGTAAAAACTCTGTACCCATGAACTACTACATAGACAGCAGTCTTCTTAACACCGAATGTGTGATAAGAGACCTTGGGACCCAAGTGGACAGTAGTCTATCCTTTGATAGTCACATCGCCACAGTAGTCAGGAAGTCCTTCTACGTTGCACACCTCATCATAAAAGGGTTCTCATCCAGGAAAAAATAGGTCATTCTTCCCCTATACTCAACACTCATTAGACCCATTATAGAGTACAACCCCCCTTTTGGAATGTACCTCACAAGACATCTGCAGCAGCTGGAAAGGCCGCAGAAGTACCTCACAAAGAGGATTACTGGCCTCAAACAGGTGCCCTACACTGACCATCTCAAAAAACTCCAGCTTTACTCCATAGCATATTGCCTACTCCGAGGTGATCTCTGCCTAACATATAAAGCTATGTCAAACCCAGAGCCATTGGACATGCAACACCTAAAGAAATCCCAATCCCTCTGAGCTGCATGGTCTAGGGACCTAAACCTTGTCACCACAATAAACAGGACATGCTGGAGGGATAGATTCCTGTCCCAGAGACTTCCCATACTCTGGAACAGGCTACCCATCATTGTCAAACAAAGTTCTTCATTAGCACTCTTCAAGAAAAATCTTGAGGAGTGGATGGGAAATAGGAAATACACCCCGGGGATCACTTCTCTGTCTCTGCTCAACAGTGGCACAGGAAAATAACTTTCTTGGGTGGCATAAGTCAGGGAACCTTGTTGGCTAGGCTTACACAGGCCCTCGGGCTGATGGCCTAGTACCTACCTATGAACCTATAAGAGACTTAGGGACACAGGTGGACAGTGGTCTCACCTTCGATAACCACATCGCCACAATGGTCAGGAAATCCTTCTATCTGGCACACCTCATCACTAAGGGCTTTTCATCCAGAAAAAAGGAGGTCATTGTCCCACTGTATTCATCCCTCATTAGACCCATTATTGAGTACAGCGCTCCATTTGGTATGTACTTCTCAAGACATCTGCAACAATTGGAAAGGCCGCAGAAATACCTCACTAAAAGAATCACAGGCCTAAAGCAGATGCCCTATGCTGACCATCTAAAAAAACTCCACCTATACTCTGTCGCATATCGTCTACTCAGAGGCGATCTCTGCTTAACATACAAGGCCATGTCAAACCCAGAGCTGTTGGACATGCTACACTTAAAGAAATCCCAATCCCTCAGAGATACATGCTCCAGGGATCTAAACCTTGTCATCACAATGAACAAAACAAGCTGGAGGGATAGGTTCCTGACCCAGAGACTTCCCAGACTCTGGAATAGACTGCTCATACATGTCAAGCAGACCACCTCTTTGGCCCTCTTCAAAAGGAACCTTGATGATTGGATGGGAGACAGGAAATTCACACCAGGGATCACATCAATCACCCTGCTAGACAGGGGTCCAGGGAAGCAAATACTGTGGGAAGAAATAGCCAGGGAATTGTTATGGCTAGGCTTGTATATGCCCTAGGGCCGATAACCTAGTATAAACCTATGAACCTAAAGGGCAGTGGCCTATGTATATGGCAACATAGCATGTTGGTGGATACCCCATCAGATGCACACCACCTCACTAACCAACTAGGTTCTATTTCATAGCCAGTTTTCAATACAGTGCACAATATAAACTCCAAGATTAAATATCTTTATAATAGATCCATGTAGGATGGCAAATGTGTTTGAAAGATCCATGTAGGCTATGTGAATGGGAAACATTTTGTCCAAACACCATCAAAAACAAATCATTATCAGTGGAATGCCCTGCTTTTCTCAAATTCATTGATTTATAAATATAAGCAGAAACTCACCTATATCCTTCTTCATTAACTCCATAATGTCCTCCTGTTTAACTTTAGAGATGACAGTGAGGAGACTCTTGGCTCTATAGTTTTCAGGATTTCCTGCAGATCCAGTCTTGTAAATACAGTCAATGTGATCTCATGCCATATGCTGTGGATACAGCCTATTCTGAAGGTTTAGTTTATAAGAATATGACAATGGGTTTTTAGATTATGTGCTTAATGTCATTAAGAAAAGCACAGAGATGTTATTTGTCCTACAGAACCAATGATTATAACTTCCCCAAGGCTCCTTCAATTTGATCACAAGATATGCAAGATATGCTTGGTGTGACGCCCCACCACTGGGCCAGTAATCAAGGAGCCTCAATCCTCACCACTGGGCTCGCTGCATCAAGTGCAATTTCCCTTAAGAGCAAACAGAGACCACAGTCAGTCTGGGGCTGGTTTCTCACTCTTCCTCCAGATCCCCAATAAGACTCCCCACTGACACATATAGAGTTGACTCCTTAGCCAGGGTTCCAAGCCAAGTCCTCCAACACTCTCTCTGTCCAACCAGTGCTTCATGTTCCTGCCCAAGTAGCTGACACACACACACTCTCTTGGAGATTTGGTTTACACACACACACACACACACACACACACACACATACACATGAGAAAGGCTGACACAGGTTTATTAGCTATGCCCCCTTCTGCCCGAACTATAAGGTAGTTATCACTGCCACCAGAACCCCTTATTACCTACTGTAATGTCCTTACAAAGGGTGTCCAATTTTACTGTGTAATATTAATACTAATATAAATGATAGTTTGACCAAGAGCAAGGCTATTAGGAGTGGCCCAAAGTGCAATAAATATGCAAGTACTCTCAAAACTTAATTATCTCTGCACAGATCAGCCACAATGAAGGGTTTAAATATATTTATTAATAAATAATAAAAGAACAAGACAATACTAAATATATATTCACAGTCACATCAGAGTTCAAAACCACAGGAAATATTTAAAACAACATTGCAGGACAGTGTCAAATAAAGAAATAAAAATGTCTAAACTAAGCTTTACTATATTCCTGACTGTATCTAAAAGAATTATTCTACCCTAGAAACTTACTTTATTAGAGCAAGGCAGATGTGGCGAATGGATCTTCTAGTTGTTGTCAGGTCCAAGACAGAATGCAGAATGCTCTGTCTCACTAAAAGACTTCTCAAATTAATATCTCAAATATTACTGTTGTGCTAACTTGCAAAATGACGTTTTTTTCTTGTCATCTGACTGCTAGTTACCAGGCCAAACAACCATTGATGAAGTTGGCAGTATTTAGCATCTACCTGTAAAAATATACAGACAAGGGCTTCTCCTCAGATCTCTGTCAGATGCTGGAAGTCATAAAACAATTGCATTCCTTCATGCTTTCAAGACTATTAATTCACCCTAAAGACAATGCAGAAAGTTTCCTAGTACAGACATTGTGTCTCTGCTACAATGAAAATTGAAAGATACCATCTTTTATGGCCTAACCCATAAAGTAATTTAATTTCAGTTATTTTTCTGAAGTTAACCTCCTGTATTCCAGTTTCCACTGTTAAAATATATACAATTAAATAATTACAATAGTGCAAGTACACAAACAGCACTCTGCAAATACCCTTTTCAACACAAGCGTCTGTACAAGCAGGTTGATATACACATGACATACAGTTATCAATACATTGGTAACACAAGAATCTTGTATAAATCATTTCAATATTCACCAATGACATATAATTATTTACAAAATTTTAGCTAGCTGTGCTGGCAGTATCTCCTTTCATCACACTTGGCATGGTTGCCTAATGAATACAGTAAAATGAATACAGTAAAATGACAGTTATACTTACTGAAGAATTGAAATCAATACCACATTTTCCCCAAGCAAATTGATATGTTGCAGTTCAAATAACATTTTTGTTTACTTTAAGGACATTATATTGCTAGATGCTACCTCTAATTTTCTTTATGCAGTTAAAAATACTTTACTAGTCCCTTCACTCTTACAGCTGAGATAATGGGCAGATGACTTTATAAAGTGAGGGGAAGCAAGTGAAAATTTAAGCCCATTAAAGCATTACTGAGTTACATCATGGGACTCAGAATTCCTAAGTTAGTTTCCTAAGTCATTATTCTGCTATACAAAACTGAACAGGTAAAACCCTAATCCCTTCAGATCCTAGAAATATGTTCATACAGTCTCAAAGTTGCTTTATATTATATCAGGGAATCTAATGTAAGAAACACCACCAGTTAAAAATATTAAAATAGAATTCAAGATGCTGCATTTTTTAAATAAACAGGAATTTACTGCAGTTTCAAATTATTGTGAAAAAAGCATTACAAATAAAACATATAAAAAAAAAGGATGCAAGCCCAGTAGCGGGCTATATCTCTAAATCCCTAGAGTATACACATGAAACAATTAGATTATACTACAAAATATAGTGCTCCAGTTGAGTTATTTATACAGAATATTGTCGGGGGGAGGGGGCATTTTATTCATTAAAGTGTTTTAACTCCATTTGCAATGTTCATTTCTTATTTCAAAGTAATTCAGCTTTATAATATATTCTATAATTTAGCTTTTGTTATTTTGAAAATTCAGTGTTCATACAGTCCAGAAGATGACCAAGCATGGTAGCCCTATTTCAAAATTGCCCTGGTGCACTTTCTGGTTAAGTGACCTGCTCAGAGTCGCACAGAAGGCAAATAAACCCTAAGGTAATCAAAACCCTGGCTTATAGGAAGCATCCTTTTAACAGCTCATAATTTTAAACCACTGTGCTACTATCTGTGATACAAATATTCATCAGTTAGCAAAATATACTAGAAAGACTCAGTAAAATCCCAGGTCCAAACTTTTTCTCCTCAGTGATACAAATGCCATAATGTACAAATAATGAGGTTATAACAGTTAAGGTAGGAATGGGAAGGCAGAATCAAATTATCCAATGTGCAGCTATAATTTTCCCAACAAAGAACATAATCTCAGATAAAGTGACACAAACTTACTTTAACTGGTTTAGAAAGGTGGTAGCATAGCTGTCCTGCTGCAATGTGCCCTTTATGCCCTTTAGAGTATACTGCCTTTTCACATACCATGCAGGCCTCTTCACTACATGTTACCTACCAAAGTGAGAAGGTCATTCAAGGTAAAGGCCAAAGATCCCAAAAAAATGTGTGCTCCAATTTGAAAGGGAAGACTTGCGAAAGTTTTAAACATGCTAGACTGGAAAACTAGTTGATTTTTTTAAATTTCTGCCTCCATAAGGACAGAAGAAGGGAAAATGCTGTGTGCTGTGTCATTACCATTGGTCTGATACAAAACTCACTGTGGAACGTGAGATATATTATAGCTCCATATCCATGTGAAAGTACCAGTCCCCTTCCTTGACATTCCACCAAAGCAGAATTTAGCATAATATACTGTGTTGCTCTCTTTTCAGGAAAAGGATGGCTAAGTACTCACTGTTACTTTAATTTGTAAATATCTTAAAAGCAATCTAAAAGTTGTATGCTTTGCTTGAATGATTGCATCATTTGTATTGTTATCATCTCAGTTTGTAAACCCTACACCGAATGTGTAGAATCCATGATGATCACTATTCTACCCAGGTCAACAAAAAAATATACAGGATTATGACTGGGACGCAGATTGCAACTTGTTTATTATGTGTTCATGACATAGAAGCCAAGAAATTCATCTTGAGAGGTGAATCTTGACTCATTGATAAAGTACAGTTGTGTAAGAACTTAACATAAAAGTAGCTGCCCTACTGATCACTGTTGCAGTATCCCTAACACATGGGTTATCACCCCTGTTGTCCAGCCAGGGTATCAAAGCTTTACCTTTCCCAGATCATATGTCTGATGTGTGATCTCAACATATGGTTATATAGATGGAAGTAAGAGCATAATTCCTCAGACTATCTCCAAACCAACAGCCCGAAGATCCCTGAGAAAGAAAACTGGTCAGCTAGGAGGAGCATAGTATGAAGTGATAAGAAAGGCCCCTTGATTCAAGGTTGTTTCTCATGGGATAGGAATTGAAACAGAAAGAATGAGTAAGGAGATGATAAAAGTATAGAGGGGAAGAAGGGTGGGAAGGAATACTGCAACAGTAATCAGCTGGACATCTACTGTTATGGTAAATTCTTACTCAACTGTACTATGCCCTGACTGAAACCACTATTACAGTATACCTAACACATGGGTGATTCCTAGAGCTAAAGAGAAAGTAAAGGTGGTTGGTTAAAAGACAATAGAACTCTCCAAGAGGCCAGATAGGACTGACCTAGCAAAAGTAGTTCTGGACCTTGAAAAGGCATCAATCTTGTACTGTTTAAAGTGTGTAGAGATGACCAGGTGGCAGCTTCTAATATGGATCTGGCATCCACTGCTTTGCAGAAAGCTGTAGAAGCTGGTACTGCTCTGGTTCAGTGAGCTTGAGGGGAAGGACTTGTCATGTAGACAGTAACAAAAGGAGATGGCATTAGACATCCAGCTTGCAATGGTTTCCTTGGACATTGGTTGGCATAATTTACAGTCCATGAAATATGAAATAAACAATCAGTTGATCAAATTGTCTAATGGAACTTGTTTTGTCCAAATATAATCTTAGCTATCTGAAAATATTCAGGGCTGGAAAAGAAGGTAGGTAAGTTTATGGCCTGATTGAGAGACAACTTGTTCACTACTTTAGGCTTAAATGAAGGATTAGTCCTAACAGTCACTCTGCATTTGTGAAAATAAGAAAGCGAGGAATGCCCACGAGTACCAGAAGCTGTGAAACTCTTAGAGTTGAAGTGAGGGCCAGAGGGATTTTCTTCCATGTACAGAATTTAAGGTTTGTTGATGTTTCTGGTTCAAGAAGAGGTAAGGTAAGCTTATCCAGGAAAAAGCTGAAGTCCCAAGTAGGGGTAGTGGGCTTTCTAGGTAGTCTAAGGAGTAACATGGTCTCATATGCAGACTTACATAGGGGTGTAAGAGCCAAGTAAGCAGAGATGGCTGACAGGTAGGCTTTGATGGAAGAATAGGCCATACCTTTATGCAATAGTTCACACACATGTGAAAGAATGGAAGATACCTCTGACTGGTTGGGGTCTTATCCATTTCTTTGGCAGCAATAGGAGAATCTCTTCCATTTGGCTATGTAAGATTTTCAAGTGGGTTTCCTGGATTCTTGTAGAACCTTAACATCATCAGAAAAATGGGGCCTGTAAGGAATCATAACCCTTTCATCCACAGAGTTAGGTTTCAAGATGACAGATTGGGGTGTAGCTGTAACTCTTTCTGTTGACTGATGAAATCCATTTGGTGTGGCAGTTTGCAGTACTTGCACCTGGCTAGAAGAAAAAAGAAGAGGGGATCAATGCTGTCTTGGCCAAAAGGGAATCACTAACAAGAGCTTTGGCTTTTTTTGGAGGCCTTTAGAGGAACTCTTGGAACAAGAGATAGTGGAGGGAAGGTGTAGAGGAACTTCCATGACCAATTAAAAGAGAACACATCTGTCTTAAAAGCTGAGGGCAAGGGTCCCTGGTGCAAAATGGTGGAAGCTGATTGCTGGTCTTAGAAGCAAACAGGGGTATACCAACAGTGAAGCATGCCCTGGAAAACCTGTCTGTTCAGGGCCCATTTATGATGGTCATCTAAGGACCTGCTTAAAGAGTCTGCCAGCACACATTGTCTTGTGATGAGATTTATGTGGCTGTGAGTGACATGTTTTTTTCTGGACAATTGGTAAAATCTGATCCCTCCTTGCTTACTTATAGGTTCATTTAGGGCATTTATAAGCCTAGCCAGAGTGTGTGTGGCTTTCGCCACCCCTTGGATGAGAATACTACACCCATTTAGGGTTTAGTTTACTGTGCCTCTGTCTAGTAGTGACACAGAGATGACCCCCGGGGTAAACCTACGATCTCCCATCCACTCATCAAGATTTCTCTTGAAGAGAGTTAGTGAGGGGCTCTGCTTAACATGGACTGGGATTCTGTTCCAGAGTGAAGGGAGCCTCTGGGTTATGAATCTGTCCCTCCAGCACGTCCTATTTATTTCTGTGTTGAGGTTCAAATCTCTTGCTCTCGTGGCTCTAAGGGATTTGGATTTTCTGAGGTGGAGCATGCCCATTAATTCCGGATTGGACATGGCCTTGTACGTCAGGCATAGATCACCTCTGAGTAGGCGGTATGCGACTGAATAGAGCTGGAGTTTCTTCAGCCGGGCAGCATATGACATTTTATCTTTTATTGTTTAATTGTGTAATTAGTTAATTAATGACTGAAGATTTTAAATATGAGTTGCTGCCTGAAACTTTGTTTGAATTTACTTGGTTGTTTGTTATTTCTGAAGAAGGAGGGGCACAGGTCCTTCCGAAAGCGCTTAGTTCATTAAACCGGATTTCTAAACCGACTGGGAGTTTGTACCTGCTTTGGAGTGGTTTGCTCACAGTTCCGTTCGTTATTTTTGTGGTTATCTAGTTTGTTCAAGTCTTTTATAGTGCAACAGCATATGACATATGTTTGAGACCCTTTATCCTCTTGGTGAGGAACTTTTGGGGTCTTTCCAACTGCTGCAGGTGTCGGGTAAGATACATCCCAAATGGGGCATTGTACTCAATCATGGGCCTGATAAGAGAAGAGTACAGGGGCACAATGACCTCTCTTGATCTAGATGTGAATCCCTTCATGATAAGGTGGGCAATATAGAAGGTCTTCCTAACCACCTTGGCAATGTGAGTGTCAAATGAGAGGTTACTGTTAACTTGGGTGCCTAGGTCCCTGATTACCTCTTCCGTACTTAATGGATTACCACCTATGTGGTCATTTGTGGGTACCTTGTTTTTCCCAAAGGGTATGACTATACATTTTTTGGCGTTCAGTTTAAGGCCATGGCTCTGGCACCAATTATCCATTTCTATGAGGCCTCTCTGAAGGATGCTTGTGTCCACTGGAGTATCAATTATGGCACCCGGTTTGCAGTCATCTGCAAACTTTGTCAGCCACAATCCTCCTATGTTTGCTTGCACCTCGGAAAAATAAATGCCGAACAAGAGGGGTCCCAGGACTGAGCCCTGTGGGACACCGCCAGACTGGCTTACAGTCTGACATGGCTCCAGCAATTCTGACCTTGTGGGTTCTGTCCTTGAGCCAGTTTGCAACCCATCTTGTGACATATGGGTTTACATTTAAGCTGGTGAGTTTGTCTATGATGCCCGAGTGGGGTATTGTGGCGAAGGCTTTTGCAAGATCAAGGTAGGCTGTGTGAACTGCCTTACCCTCATCAATGGCCTTAGTGACTGTTTCAAAAAAGTCGACCAAGTTCAAAAGGCAGGATCTGCCCTTGACAAAGCCAAATTGGGTAGGATCCAATGTCTGTAGGTCCCCAATGTCTTTGTTTATGAGTTCCATAATGATCCTTTCCATAGCTTTGCAGACCAGGCTTGTCAAGCTTATGGGGTGGTAATTTCCAGGGTCCATAGAAGCACCGCCTTTGTGGAGTGGGACCACTGTTGCTGTATGACATTCTTTGGGTACGTATCCTGTAGTAAGGCTAAGATTAAACAGCAGCCTAATGTGCGGGTTTAGTTCCTCTTGGAGTTCATGTAGCACGCAGCCCGGGACACCGTCCGGTCCCATTGATGCTGTGTTTTTAGCTTTGGAGAGGGCGGCTCTCACCTGGGCATCTGAGATGTTAGGGAGGCTACACTCTGCTGGGATAGATATTTCTCCTTTTGGGGGGAGGGGGCGGAGAAATTTGCACTGAACCTGTCTGCCAGAATGTTGGCAATGTCTGTGGGTTCAGTGTATTTTGTGTCATTTTGGACTAACTCTGAGCATATCTGGGAGTTTCCACCCAGGTTTCTAACATAGCTAAAGAAGGCCTTGTGATTGTCTTTTGTGTCTTTTGCGATTTTTCTCTCAAAGTTGGCCTTGGATGATTTTATGAGTGATCGTAGTTTTTTTCTAGTACTGATCAGAGATGCCTTCCCTTTTAGGGATTTTGCTCTGTCATGTAGTAGCTTCCTCCTCCTGTTGTAAAGTTTGTTAATGGCTGGGGTCCACCAGACAGGGCGCCTGCCTTTGGGGGAATGGGTCTTGGTTTTATTAGGGATTGCATGATCCAAGCATTCTTGAAGGTGCCCGTAGAAGGCATTTATAAAGGATTCAGCGGTGTGGGTTGTGGTTTCCACTGGCCCAGGGGCCTTGAAGGATACCACTTCAGTCTTAAGAAGTGTGAAGTCGGCTTTTGAGAAATTCTTCACTGTGGTCTTTTGTGCATGGGGTGTGGGCGGGATGTGGATTTCCAGTGAGATTAATTTATGGTCTGATCTCATCAATGAGGGGTATACTTCCAGTGTGGAGCATTTTGTCCCCATGTTTGTGATGATCAGGTCTAGTATATTATCTCCTCTTGTGGGAGTGGTGACTAGTTCTTCCATCGCATTTGAGTTTATGAATTCTAGGAACCTTTGGGCTAGGGTGTTGGGGCTTGAGTAATGTTCCCAGTCTATGTTTGGGTAGTTGAAGTTTCCCAATATGATGGTACTTGGAAAGACATTCATACTCTCCAGTGTCTTCAGGAAGGCTGAGTGGGGTTCCTGAGTTTGAGAGGGTGGTCTGTAGCATGCTACAACCTGTAGGGCAGTTTTGCCTATGGTTAGTTGCACCTGGATGGTCTCCGATGCTTCGTGCATTGCCACTAACCTGGAGGTGTGGGTATCTTTGATGAATATGGATACTCCCCCTCATTTTGTGGTTCGGTCCAAGTTTTGGGGCCGGAAAGCATGATATGAGGTAAAACCTGGTAGTGCTGGGGTGCTCTCAGGAGCCTTGAACCAGGTTTCATTCACTGCACAGACATCGATGTTCTCCATACTGAGGAGGGCTTCGAGAGTGTGGATCTTGAGGTTTAGACTTCTGGCATTGAGCAGCATTACCCTTAGTTTTTTTTTCACTTGTGTTTTCTAGGGAGGTGGGTTTGTCTTTTGAGCCTTGCCTAAAAAAGGCACTATGGGGGTGGCAAGAGCCTTGGCCAATATCCGGAAGCCCAGGGGTCACAGGTGCAAGCCATCCCTTGCGAAGCAGCATGGCTTGTCAAGCATGTCATCCCAAGCAGACATACATTGGATCCCCTTAGAATGACACCAGTAATTAAGCCAATTGTTAAAGCTCATAATTTTGCCTTTGTACTGTGGCATCATTCTTGGTGAGGGTAGGATGCTGCTCAGGGTCAGGGTCATACCGGCCTGGGCTATATAATCAGAGAGCTCCTCTATGTCCCTTTTCATGTAGTCCAGGGAGGTACGTCTCAGGTCATTCACACCGGCATGGACAATGACTGAGTCATATTTGTACTTGCTTTGGAGTGACCTGAGTGCTTGTGTTATGTGGCGGATTCTAGCGCCCGACAGGCAACTTACTGTAACCTTTATCCTTGTTCAGTCTGGTGAGCGGGACATCACTGTGTCTGACTATGGAGTCACCTATTACAAGTGTATCTGGCATGTTGTTTGGCCTTAAGGGCTGTGACTGTTTAGCACACTGACTTTGTGAACTATGTGTTGCATGTGCTATGTCTTGAGGTAGTGGTCGCTTGGGTGTCTGCTTTGGAGGCCTCTGTTGTTTTGGTAGATTTTTAATCAGAGCCTCCGAGTATGTTTTTGTGTGTTTATGTGTTTGGTCTGCAGTTGTGATAGGTCTATGTGAGACTGGGTTTGTGGTGTGCGTGGTTACCTTCTCCTCCTGATTGGTTTTGCCAGTACTGAGTTGAGAGAGCTCAGCCTCCAGTTTGGCTATATAGTTGCATCTCTCACATATATTTGTATTTGTTGGGAGGAGGAGAGGGTTGTCTGTGTACATGAGGCAATTGTAACATTGCCTCAAGATTCCCAGATTCACCAGCTGAACAGGAGAGGACGCCAGCAACTGACCCTTCGACATGCTAGAATAGTGTAAAGGATTGCTCTGTAACTGAGTCAGAAAGGACCTATAGGGAAATGGGTACTCAAGGGGATTTAGGTGAATGAAGTACTTTCTTTTTGTTTAAGAGTGCTTTACCTGTATAAAAATGCTTTAGGAGCAAGTGCTGGGCTTTTCAGATAGAGAATAGACTGTTTAGATTGCAAGTAGAGCAGTTCTAAGGGAAAAATTGAAGAGCAGACTTTGCGGAGCCAGAAATAGTTTAAACTTGATTAACCGGCGCTGCCCGATGCTGCTCTATGAGCAACTTCGCGCAAATTCGTGCAAAAGCGCGCTAAAGCGGGCTTTATAGCAGGGGGTTGAAAAGAGCTAGGAAATGGCCCAAAACGGCCAATAAACTACAAGTTGCTGGGCTGGAACCACTCCTTTAGGGACAAATGGGCTGCTCAGTGCTCCCCACTCCCACTGGTGAACAAAGAAGATTCCTCTTATCCAAATAAGGATATGGACAACACAGGAACTATGACACAGCCCAGGGATCAGCAAAATCTGAAGACTGGACTATTATAGTTCAGTAAAGGTGGGAGAAAAAGGATTTTTTTTGTTTTTTTTTTGTTTTTTGTTTCAAACAGACAAAAAGATACAGTAACAAACAGTAAATGCTTTAAATCGGCTAGCACACTTGAGTGTGTTAGCCTAACAGTTAAATTGTTTATGTATCACATTACTGCTGTGTTGTCTGTGAACACTTGCAAGGTACCTGGTTTCCAGAGACATGAAAAGACCTGAAGAACTTGGATGAGACCTTTATTTCCTTCATGTTGATGTGTTCTTTTAATAGCATTAGCTGCCATCTGCCCTGCACTCATTGCAGGCCTGTCCAGGCCCCCACATGCCTTGTCCAAGACATCTGTGTACATATCCTAATCTGGGGCTGGAGGAGTGAAGGGAAGCCCTGGTTTGAGATTCACCTTTTCCTTCAACCATAAGAGTTCCCATCTGAGACAAGGTAAAAAGGGAAACACTGTGGCCAGGAGGTGAGACTGCTAAGACCAAACTGTTTTCATGTATCACTGGATTTTTCCATAGGCAGTCTGGCAAGGGGGAACATTGGGATAGTAGCTGCCATGAACCCAAAAGCCTTTAGGATCTCCCTTGCTGAGTACTGGCTGAGGGAGGCAAGATTGTGGAAGTAGATGTAAGGCTATGCACCTGCTCTTGACATAAGTAGCCCCTGCATTCATTTTATGTATAGCCTGCAGCCCAGAAATACTATGTCCTGAGATGGCTGCATGGAGGTTTTTTTGTAGCTAATTGTGAACCCCAACTTTGATAGGAGGAGGAGTGTGAACTGTAGATGGTGTTGGAGAATTTGTAGTGAAGTAGCTTGGATTAACAGGTTGTCTATATGGGGAAAGTCTGGATTCCATGGGTTTACCAGAAGGTTATCACTGGTGCCAGATACCTTGTGAAAACTTTTGGGATGTGGAAAGCTCAAAAGGCAAAGCAGTAAGATGAGATGAGATGAGCCACTGCAATACCTGTGAAATCTCCTTCAAGTGATATGAATTGGTATATGGAGGTAAGCATCCTTTACCTCTAGGGATACTAGAAATGTCTGTGGCAGAATAAAAGGTAGTACAGTATGCTGGGAGAACATTTTGAAAGTTGGAACTGTTAATAATGTGTTCAGTAAGGAGAGATCCAGTATGTGTATTCACTGCTCTTCTTTCCTTGGCACTAGGAAAAGTCTGGAGTAAAACCCCTTATTGATAAAGTCTTCTGGCACCAACTCAGTTGTGCCTTGTGTTTGTACTATATTTCTTGTAAAAAGGGCCACCGTTTGTGTGGAGGCGGGGGTATGCCATTTAGAGGGGGAATCTGTATCCAAGACATGACATAACTATTTTTAAGATAGATTGCATGGGTTTGTCTGTGGTTAATCTTTCCCCAGGGGGAGAAAGAATGGATCATCCTTTTTGAGAAGGGCATAGTAGGGCTGGGGACAAGGGATAAAGGAAGTTGAAGACAGTCACAGAGATTTGTCCTGAAAGGGAGGCCTCCCATATGAGGCATCCCTCTGTGGATTATCTGGGCATCTGTTTTTGTGAGCCTCCTTGTGTTTTCTGGCTAGGCCTAGTGTTCCTTCTGATAAAAGAGGCAGGTTTGGTTGGGTAACTCCTCTGGTATTTAGGTACACATGCTAACAAATGCTACCTGTAGTCCTTCATGGTTTTACCCTGTTCTTGAAGGGTTTGGAAAAGGTGGGTCACTTGTGGTTTAACAACAGATCTCCATCTAAAGGGAAGTCCACTATTTTTGCTTTAAAGTCCACAAGAATATACCGGCAATGTAGAAATGCATACTTTCAGATTACAGAACCTGTAGCCGCTGCTCTAGATGAAGCCTCTAAAACATCATAACTACATTTAATGCAGCAGCTGGCCACTTATGTAACCTAAGTAAAGATAATATTTGTTGTTCAAAATCAGTATCCTGCAAATCCACCATTACCTTCTGTAAATAATTCACAATGGATATCAAGTATTTGTTCATCAGGGTTTGGTAATTAGTAGCCTTGAATGCCAAAATAGAAGAGGTATAAACCTTTTTACCCAATCAAAGAGCCCTGCTATCCTTGTCTGAAGGGAGGGCATTGGCAAGGAGTTTAGAAGGCTTATCAGATGAGATGTAAACTGCAGAAGGATCTTCAACAGGAATTTTTAAACAGAAACTTAAATTCATCGGGGACCCTATAAAATCTATCTAGTCTTTTGGGAGCAGGAAGTTGGGATACAGGGACAACAGAAGTGAATTGAAAAGCATGCAAAAAAGCCTCTAGAACAGGAGGTACAGGGGAAAGGGCCATGGTGCCCATTTCCAAAAAGTTATAGTATCTTTTCTGCACCTCCAATATCTGCCTAGATTCCCATTCAAAATGCTTCATAACATTTAAGATTATCTTTACAAAAGAAGTTTCTTCTACTGGAGAATCAGGCAAAATGGAGTCCTCGTCATCTGAAGTGACTTGGCCAGAAGACTGCATTTGAGATGAGTGGGCCAGAGAATGGTCAGAATCAGAAGTCCTCATCGTCAGAGGAAGATGAATCCACTGACATCTTTTTAGGAGTGGGGGTTGGGGACTGAGAAGAGAAAGAAGAAGGCTTCAGAGCCAAAATGGGCATAAACAAACCTTGAGAAAAAACAATCCAATCCTTATCCCTAGAAGAGGAAGGAGGTTGAGAGGTAGCAGCATGTTTAGCTTTCTGACATTTCTTTCTTGGTATAACATCCACATGTACTACACATGGTGGTTCATTTCCTGACTTACATCTGTTAGTTTGCCTAGGACCTCTTCCCTAACTAAGATCTCTGGGAGCCCTCTAATCCCTCCAGTATTATGACTTGTGGTTCACTTACATCTGCAGAATCCTCAGCTGTCAAGGCCTCCAACCCCATACTGGCCTGGGGGAGATCTCTTATGTAGGAATCGAATGTACCATGAATTCTGAAACCTTAATGGATACATCTGAGTCAGAAAAGACTGATTCAGTCTATGGCCTAGGTCTTTTAAGCTTTTTCTTAAGTGATAGAGGTATGTCTGGGGAAGCAGAATCTGCCATCTTGAAGTGGGTCAAGGTGTATGAGACATTGGGTCTCTAGGAAAGTGTTAAGAGAGAACAAATGAGACTGCACATTCTTAGGAAGAAAGGACTGGCAGATGGAACAAGCTATGTAGTCGTGTTCCACTCCTAAGCAAAAGATTCACTGGATGTTCAAGTCTTTGTATGGAATTTGTCTACCACATTCACACTTATCCATCCTATCTGATGTCTAATACCAGTAAGAAAAGAAAAACAGTTAAAAAATATAAAGTAAGGTTCCCCAAAGGGGCACTTATCTATGCATTCAAAGCAATGGTACCAACAACCAAAGGACAAACAGTCCAATGGATATGAGACCTGCATTCAGGCTATTAGCAGGATAGTCTGAGGAATTTCACTCATTATGTCCATCTATACCCCTATGTTTGTGAGATGGGGTCACATGTCAGCTGTGTGATCTTGGGAAGGTAAAACTTTGGCACCCCAGCAAGATGACAGCAGTGATGACCATGTTTTAGGAATACTACAATAGTTATTTCAGTCAGAACATCATATAATATTAAGTTACAGAGATCTAATCATAATTCTTTGTACTGCATGGAGATTTGTTTGCTCCATGTACTTCTAGCTACAGAAGAATTAAATTAACAACAACAAACTAGGGAAATATTGTGCCGACTTTGAAAGCAGGAAATGTAGATGGAAACTGCTTTCTGTCTTTATGTATTCCGTGTGTAAGAAAAGCAGTTGGTTCCAAATACATTTTAGTGAGTATAATGTAGACAGCAGACAGAAACAGAGTTAAAATTAACTAATTTCATATTTTTCTGCTGTTATTTAAGCTGAAATATTTTTTACATAAGTTGTGCTGAACCAGGGTGTCATGTAACTGATATTTGAATGTAATATCGGCACTCCATGCACTACAAATTAATTATATCTCATGCAATACGCTTTAAATCTAGATTATAAAAATATAAACAATATAATAAAGACATTAACTGGCCATCTGTGTCAACAGCATATTTACTCAAAGCTAATTTAAAGTGATTATCACTTCTGCACGTAGTGCTTGTTAAGAAAGTGCAGCCACCAAGTAAGTCAGGTATTATGCTCCCATAATATTACCTGCTTACTGTGCTACTGTTTTAGGATCGCCTTCTTCCTACCTGAATGGTGGTCTCTTTCTCTGGCAGTGGACCATGGTGCAAGATGATCTGCTGTGGGAAGGTGTTGTTTGGGTTGGAGAACCAGCTTTGGGCCTGCTGATACAACGTATCATGCTGGCTCTGTAACACAAGTCGTTCTTCATCTTCCACCTGTGAAGAGAGAGATAGAAGAGTGCAAAAGTAAAAAGAAAATAAATGTTGGTGACATTAACTTATACAGCTGATACAGATGTAATTACAGAACCTGTCTCTCATGAATTAATGGTGGTAGAAATTGCTACTTACACAGCTGATGCACTGTATTAGTATTAAACCTACGTACAGAACTTGTCTCCTGTGCATTAGTTGTGGCAAAATTGTAACTTATATAGCTGATACACTTTTAATTACAGAACCTGTCTGTCATTTTGGAAGGTGCAATATCAGCTATGATATCATCTCTCTCCATCTTGGACTTTACTGAGAAAAAACAAACAAGCAGCAAGAAAATGAAAGGCTCCAAAAGGAATCATACTCATTCCTATAAACAGGAATGCAAAAATGCCAACATATTCAGTCAGCTTGGCATATTTCTCAAATGTTTAAATATCTGCTCTATTTTCAGTTAAATCATACTGATAGCTCATAACCTTCTGTGCAAACATACTTTTTAGAGGATGGCAGTCTGCTAGCATTCCCATATCCACATGCTCCTACTTTCTCCAAAAGGCTGTGTTGTTTTTTTTTTAATGTGTTCTATGGGGAAGATTGTCCTTTCATTCCATATCCCTGACTATAAGTTTCTATTTCACAAGAATTAAGACACATCTTTATTGCATTTTGATAACTATCTATGTCTCAGTAATCACATTACACCTTCTCAGAGAAAACTGAGATTCATAGACAAGTTGCACTGTGCATAAGGCAGTGTAACGTGCCTTCCATTACAGGTAAGCTTGTCTTGATTCACAGACAAACATCTGTGTAGTAAAATATCCCTCTCCCTCTAGGCAGCAGGCTGCTAGGTTCTATTTGCAGATGCAGTAGCAACTTGCCAGACTTGGGTTAATGAAGACCATGAGCATGAGTCACTTAGGTTTAAATAATAGAGAAGCATACACTCCATAGTATGCAATACACCTAAAGAACATAGAAAATATGGGTACTTATATAATAACAGTTCACTGCTATTCAAAAACAAGCACATTGATTGGACAGCCCAAACAGTGCGCTTATTGTAAATCGAGCATATACCAGCAGAAAAAAGTCCGGCCACTGAAGTACCATTGAGCAGGCAGACTTTCTATTGGCAAAATAGATCCACATGATCAAACCATCACCAAGCATGGGTAAATCCTAATATACCTATGCACAGTCATGGATTATTGCTTAAGTGTGTGTTGGTAGGTAGCAGCATGCACCGATGCATTACAAAGGGGGGAACTTGTGCATAGAGCGTGGGACACTTTACCCTGTGTAGATTATCCGTCCAAGTTAGTACTAAATATATACGCAAATGTGTGTGGCTGCAACCTGTGATTGGATAATGTTTACATACAGTGTGTGTGTGTGTGTGTGTGTGTGTGTGTGTGTGTGTGTGTGTGTGTGTGTGTGCGTGTGTGTGTGTGCGTGTGCGGTTGCGGGTGTGTAGTGCATAACTACTGCCCCAACTGACCTGTGTCTGGTATAAATGGGGAGATTGTGAATGCAGCAGAATGTGTGTGTGTGTGTGTGTGTGTGTGTGTGTGTGTGCGTTCCTCTGTGCATGTTTTTGTATCTGTATCAGTGATTACCTCATGGTTGTGTACGTAATGTCCTACTGATCTCCACTACAGTTTCAATCATGTGCATCTCTGTCTGAGTGTTTATATACAAAAAGTCTCTATGTATATCTGTATAGATATGTATGCAAAGTTGTCTGCTCCCTGAAGGTCAACACTAAAATCTTAAACATGCCCACCCCTTTCACTATGACAACTACTTTAACAACTGTCGCATAGTTAGTTTTGTTTCTAATTCTATTAATCTGAAAGTTTAAATGTTGATTTAACCAACGGTTCAAGTACCAGAAGTGGGTGACTGAATTTAGTGTGTAGTTAGCTTTTTTTAATAGAGAAAGGTTTTCCAAGATTGGAGGACTGTGTTGGATACCAAACAGCACACACAGACACACACACACACACACACACACACACACACACTGTACGTGCATGTGTGTGTGTGTGTGTGTGTGTGTGTGTGTGTGTGTGTGTAGAGGTAGATATATATATTTATATGTAGCTATAGATAGATGTAGATATAGATGGGTGCTAATAATGCAGTTGAATGAGTTTTAGGTTGACAGCTGCCTAGTTGACTAGGCATTTGATTGACTGGTGTGTGACATCGCATAAATTCAGGGAATGGGAAATTTTCCCTTCCCTGTGCTTCTGGGATCAGTACATTTAATTCACCATTGAAGCCAGAATTGGAGGCCTTTTTTGTTGACAATGGAGAATGATGTAAAGAAGTTGTTAAAAGCTGAAGCTGAAAATATATATTACAATTTAGGTATTAAAGAAAAAGAGGCTTTCTGGGAAATGAAAAATAATACTGATTTATATATTACTAAGGTAGATAAGGACAATGCAATAGTAGTCATAGATTATAGGTTCATAGATTAGTACTAGGCTAACTGCCCTTGCAAATCATTTTAAGCCTAGCCAATTATCCCTTGTGAGACTCCAACCCTGCACCTTGTGTTTGTAAGGCAAACACCTTAACCATTAGGCCACCCTCCCAATAGATGACAAGTTTTATTTTGAGCAAATAAGAATAGTATTGGATGATAAAAATGTTTTATAAAAGCAAGACTTGGTCAGAAATGAAGGCATCTTATAGTTTGATTGATGCCTTTATTGAGGAATGGTTATTAGAGGGACTTATTTCTTTTGAAACAGCTGAATATTTAAGGATCTCAAAGCAAGTTTAAGCAGTTTTTCTGGTCTGCCTAAAATACTTAAGAACTTAAGATTGTTGCAAGTCAATGAAGTAAAACTGAGTCAATGGCGATCTTTGTAGATAAATAAGTAATAATAATGTAGGTTCTGTAGGAGAGATGTTTAAATGTTTAGCTTGCAATTACTGCAAGTTTATGAAAGAAAGGAATAAGATTTATTTACGTAGAAGCTAGGAATTTTGACATAAAATTATATATGAAGTTTACCTGCAAGTCAAAATTTGTAGTTTATATTGTTCTGTGTGGAAAATGTCAAGCTTTTTATATAGAAAGAACAACAAGGGAATTTTACATGAGAGTATATAAACATTTGTACACTGTTGAGAAATTAGATGTAAGTAATGCTTTGACTAAACAAGTGTTACAATCTCATAGAAATGAAGTAAATAAAACTGAGTTTATTGTAGAAAAAAATAAAAAAACACATGGATTGAGTGCTTTCATCCCTTCAACAGGGATTTCATCAGAATCAACTGCTAAATATTAAAGTCACCGTGGTGCAAGCAGTGTTTGGTTCTTTTCGTTAGTGGTGTTTTTGACACTGTTTTTGCTTGTGTTCTACATATTTAAAATTGAGTTTATGTTTTCAGTTATAGATCAAGTGTATAATTTTGATGAGGGAATTGAAGCTGAGGAAGATTTAGACTGGAAGGAATAATGCTGACAAGTTAGATGAAATGCCTGCAGTTTTCCGGGACTGAATAACGGAGAGAATTTTAAAACTGTTTTGAGAAAGAAAGGGTTACAGCATTGAGGTAATTAATATGTGATTAAGTGAAGTTTATTTAAAATAAAGCAAGGATTATAATGGATTTGTCTGATGAAGTTCTATGTTTAGAATGGAAGCGCTTAATCATTTCCATTAAAGTTTATGATTTTTAGTCCTTTTAATGAGTTATTTATTATTTTTACGGCTTTAGAGTTTGTTTGGTCTTTTGTGATTTTGTCTGTATGCATATATATATATATATATATATATATATATATATATATATATATATATATAGGTCTACTTTACATGGTCGACTTTTCAGAAAGTCAACTTTTATATGGCCGAGACCATATGATCGATTTTCAAAAAGCCGACCATGTAAAATAAACACAAAATACACAACAGACACGTACCTTTCAACTGTTAGCAGGGGGGCAACCCCCCCACACCCCACGTAACTTAAATATACCAACTCCGTGATCGCACTACAGTGCGGAAGAAGGAAATTTTCCCATTCCGCACTGTACAGAGATAGCAGTTCCCCATGGTCGACTTATCGAAAGTCAATCATATGGTTTCGGCCATATGAAAGTCGACTTTCTGAAAAGTCGACCATGTGAAGGGGACCCATATGTGTTATATATATATATATATATATATATATATATATATACACACACACACACACACACACACACACACACAAAACTAAAACGAAAATTGGAAGTGTACGTCTCAAAAAGTAGCATTGTAGAAAATATGAATAAAAGCAGTAAAACACCAGTGCAACCACCATGGCAATATACATAAAATAGTACTTTAATAAACAAGAACAAATAAAATAGATGATAGACATACCAACTCCCGATTTTCAAACCTCGGAGAAAATAAATATTCTGAGACATGGCCATCTCTTATTTGGTACATACATATCTGTTTTTTCAGCCATGCAGTCTCTATATGTCAGGACTCGCTCATGCAGATTCTGAGATTTCAAATGGTTACCCTTCTTGTCAGTCCCTTATCAAATAAGGGAATGTATTTAATGCTCTAACCATTACTGGCTTCTTCAGTAATATATATTTTTTAAATTCCTTAGTTTAACTGCGTTCATAAAACATGTTCAGTAATTTATCCCTTTCCTTCATGAAAAATATTTATCAGAAATTATTCTTGCTAATCTAACTACCCTTTCCCTAAGTTTTTTTTTTAATACAAGGGGAAGCAGTTGTTAATGTAAAGTCAAAGTCAAAGTAAACTTTATTGTCATTTAGAACTACAGAAGTATAGCCTAAATGAAATTGCGTGCATCAGCTCAATTCTTGAGATTTCAAATGAAAAGTGAAACAACACATACAAGCAGAGGAATAAACATAACTAATAAATACAATCCTACTCCCAATACATGCAAGAAAGAGCAGAGACATTTACCAATGCTCATAAAGGAAAATAATTCCCTCCCCTGAGTTAAATTAACTACCCTATTTAAAGTAATACAAAACACACTACAGACTGAAATGCCTAAGTTATTTGTCTAATATTGCACTTGAGTGAGGTAAATAATACTGATTATGGATATAATAAATACATATTGCACTTACTTGGAATATATGTAAGTATAATTGCGCAAATAAATAAAAATGTACTTATGTGTCCAGATCCCTGGAACTTTTGCCCAAGTTCAGATGTCTAATCATTGTAGGATAGAAACTGTTACCGAATCTTGTAGTCTTGCAGCGTATGTTGCAATATCTGTGATAAGTACAAGTACAAGTACTTATCTGCGATAAGTACAAGGAACTATTAGAAAAAATGTGTTTTCTGTAAATATTTTATGAAAATGCCTCTTGCTTTTTGGTGATAAGAACATTTAAATAATTAATACTTTCATCATGTTGATGAGTAAAGCTCCAAAGGATAGTTGTGCAACATATCCAATCTATAAATTTAGAAAGCTTTACATCTGGATTAGTCCAAAAAATAAAAGTGCCATCAAGATAATGGACATAAAACATCCAAAATCCAGTACAGTCAGACCACCAAATAAACTTATTTTCCCAAGTATACATCACCAGATTTGCAAAAAAATGGTGTCACATAGCTATACCCTTTGCTTATAAAGTTCTCCTTCAAAGAGTATAAAATTATTATTTAAAATCAGGGCCATTAAATCTGTTAAAAATGTAATATCTTGAGCAGACAAAAAAAGAGACATTTATTAGGACCTCATTAAAACTCTTCAGACCTATATCTTTGGTATTAAGAAAACAAACTATCTCCATCAATACACAGAAGACTGATTTTTTCATAAACTCCCATGAGTCTTTGATCATATAAAAATGCCGTAAAAAATGGTTTCAACATCCTGCCAATGTAAATTGTTAATAGGTATGTCTTAGAGCCCTGTACTGCTACTATTGGTCTAAAAGGCACTATAAGACAATATTATGTATTTTGGGCTGCAATGTTTTTTTAGATGTATGCTAAAATGAGAGTAATGAAGCTGAATTGATATGAATTATTCTTACAGACTATAGGAAGCAATTTGATACAACAGTGAATAATTAAGTTACCTGAATTAACTATGTATAATGTATTTTGTGCAATACACACCAGTTAAGCAGATGACTATACAAAATGCATGCTAAAGTAAACATGGAAAGATGATATCACCATATAGAAGTCTAGGATGTTTCCAAAGGAAAAAAGAATGGAAATATGAAAGAGGAGGCCAAAGTTAGAATCAGAAGCACTGCAGCTATCTTGTTCAAAGTGCTGGAGTTGTGTGTGTGGCAAAAGAATACCTACAGGGTCACTAAGTAAGCTATACAAAAGAGTGGTAGAGACAGTTCTATAGGAAACAGAAACCTGGGCAGTAAAGGAAAAGCAGCTGGGAAACTGATCTGACAGACATGACATGTAAACCTGGTCAGTAAAGGAAAAGCAGCTGGGAAACTGATCTGACAGACATGAAATGTAAACCTGGGCAGTAAAGGAAAAGCAGCTGGGAAACTGATCTGACAAACATGAAATGTAAACATGGGCAGTAAAGGAAAAGCAGCTGGGAAACTGATCTGACAGACATGACATGTAAACCTGGGCAGTAAAGGAAAAGCAGCTGGGAAACTGATCTGACAGACATGAAATGTAAACCTGGGCAGTGAAAGAAAAGCAGCTGGGAAACTGATCTGACAGACATGAAATGTAAACCTGGGCAGTAAAGGAAAAGCAGCTGGGAAACTGATCTGACAGACATGAAATGTAAACCTGGGCAGTAAAGGAAAAGCAGCTGGGAAACTGATCTGACAGACATGACATGTAAACCTGGGCAGTAAAGGAAAAGCAGCTGGGAAACTGATCTGACAAACGTGAAATGTCTGAGAAGTGTGAAGAAGAATGCACACTGTGGGACAAAGAAATAAGGACAGCAGAACAGAAATCAAAGTAGCCCAATTACAAAGAAAGGAAAGCAGATTTGGGAGAAATCAGAAGGCAAAAGGAAACAAGGACACCCATCCATGACATGGATGGACTGCATGAAAGAAGACATGCAATGCTAAGCATGACTGTCAAAAACGGTAGGGCAGTGTCTCTGAATTCAGGCAAGTGGCAACATCCAGACCAGGAGAAAAGGGGGTTAGTGATGATGATGATGATAACAGCATAGATTTTCAGGTTTCACTGAGGTTCATAGGTATATACCAGGCTAACAAACAACGGGGCCTTTATACACCTAGCCATGCAATCCAACCCAATTGTGTCCCTATGTGTCATGATCTTTTATAAGGAGGGGTATGTTACTTAGGAAATTTCTACAGGTTATGTGGGGGCATGTTAGTTTGGGAATTACTGTTTGCCTTTGTCTAGCACAGACATAGGGGCCAGACCAGAGGTGAATTTCTGATTTCCCATTCATTGGTTAAGGTTATGCTTAAATAGGGTTAGGAGTGGACTCTGCTTCACATGGATGGGAAGCCTGTTCCAGAGCATGGGGATCCTCTGTTACATATATCTGTCTCACTAACATGTCTTATTTATGTCACAAGCAAATTTAATTCCTTGGATCTAGTGGTTCTGATGCTGTTCATTTTGCAGATGTGCAAAATGTCCATCAGAGTTGGATATGAGGATGGCTTGTATACCAGGCATAGATTGCCTCTCAGTAACCTCTAGGAGGTAGACTATAGAGATTGGGCTTTAAGGTGATCTGTCTAGTACAATGTGCTTATACCCAGGATTTTCCTGGTAAAAAAACCTTTGTGGGTGTTGCAACTGTTACATATGGCTGGTCAGGAATATGACAAAGGGGGCATTATAGTCAATGATGGGTCTGATAAAGGCTGAATAAAGTGGCACTATGACTTTCTTGAACCTGGATGCCATGTCCTTACTTATAAGTGAGGCAGCACAGAATGATTGTTCTTACTACTTTGGCCACATCCTAGTCAAAGGCCAGATTACTGTCTAGATGTGTTCCCAGATCCCTGACTACTAGGTCAACTCTTAGGGTTGCCTTATTCATTGAGTAATTAGCCTGGATGACAGTTTTCCCAAAAGGCACTATAATGGTTTCATGGCATTGAGTTTTAGTCTGTGACTTTGGTCCCCATAATATGTCTGTGCTAGATCCTCTTGTTAAGATGTTTGTGTCATGAGTAAATATATGATAGCTCCCAATTTGCAGTCATCTTTGAACTTAGTCAGTCAAAGGACTTTGACATTAACCTTTACCTCCAAGAAGTAGATGTCAAGTAGGATAGGTCTCAGCATAGAGCTCTGATGTACCCCACTGGTGAATTGTCTTTTGGTGGAGGTATAACCAATTCTGACTTCCTGGTCCTGTCTGTGAGTCAGCTGGCACTCCAGTGAGTTATACAGGGTTATATGCCCAGCTGAGTCAGATTGTCATCTATACCCGAGTGGAGTACTGTATCAAATGCCTTAGCCAAGTCCAGGTAGACAGTATGCACCATTTTCCCCTCATCCACTGCCTTGGTGACCTTCTCAAGGAAGTTTACCAGGTTTAGTATGCATGACCTTCCCTTGACAAAGCCAAACTGGGTTAGGTCCAGTGTCTGAAGATTGCCTGTGTCTTTATGGATCATTTCCATGAAAATTTCATTCCATGGCTTATTTAGACTAATACACCTGCAGTTTATAGGGTTGGTTGATAGTTCACCCTTGTGAAGTGGGATAACAATTGTAGTCTTTTTTGAGTTTATAGTTGAAAAGTGACTTAACTGGACCTGATAGGTCATGTTTCACGCTATTTAGAAGGCATCCAGGGATACTGTTCGGTCCCACTGAGGCTGTGTTTTTGGCTTTTGGCCTTAGTGAGCACTACCAGGACTTTCACCATGTTAGTAGTTGGGGGGAGTTATGCTAGTAGGTATTTCATGGGAGGGAGGCAGGGTGGGGAGGCAGGGGATAGTGGGGTGACATTTGAGCTGAATTCATCAGCCAGCAAATTTGCTGTGCTGCTTTTCACACTGAAAGTGGCACCAATGACCACCAGTTCAGTAACTGATGTGTGTCGCCTTTGAAGATTTGGACATAGCATTAGAAGGCCTTGTGCTTGTCTTTAGCCCATAATTATATTAATTGGACCTAGAAAGAAGCAGGAAAAGAATTCAGGAAGACTGCTTAGTGGATACTGCCATTGGGGGCACAGTTTATGTCTATGTATTAGTAGTAAAATAAATACCTCAGTGGAGCGTTGTTTCAAACAATGGTTATGATTTAAATTAAAGAACAGTGTCCTCTGAAACCAGTCATGATGAAAAAGTTTCAAATTTCAATAGAAATTTGCAGGATGACATGATGTCAGAATATTTATGAACTGTGGTGATTAGACTCTCCAAAAACTAATGAAATAGATATTTTTATAGCAAGGTAAATGTTTTCAACCTTATTCTTTTTTTATCACAACATATTGACCTGACTAGACAACAAGACATTTTCTGAGTGCAAAGTAGTTGCAATATCAAGGATAATAGCTAAGGTGGAATATAATGTATACGCCTGGGTGCTAGCAAACAAAAGATGAAAATTTAAAAGATGATTTCAACTAAGGTGGAAAGAACAAATGCTGGACTAACATGTATTCTGAGAGATAGAGACAGAATAATTACCTGAGACGTTACATGGAAGTTAATGTTTAAAGGGATTTTAAATAGAATGCCTTTTTTTTCCAACTGGTACTATCAAATACTTTGATGGATTTTCATTATGAAGTTGTACAGAGCATTTCTGATCAATGACGGATAAATAAATGTGATTTGTTAAAAAAATAAAGTAATTCACACTTACTAGGCATTCTGAGGCCACAACACTGAAGTAAAGTTAAAACTTTTGGCATAAAGGCAAAGATATGTAAAATTTTATATCATATTAAACTCCATAGAATTTGTGATAAGTTCAGGCCTGTATTTTTCTACATTCTAACCACTATACAATATTATTTCATTTTATAGGCATTCAGCACCAGTTTAAGTCAATCTTCCAGAAAAGTAAATCATTTTGGATACATTTAGTTCTTGATGCACATAACAAAGATCTGAGAACCTAAGTCTTTTGTATACAGAAACAAAGGAAAACTCCACTCTCCCACCCCTTTTACCTATTTCAGTAATTTTTTCCTATTCCCATTACAGGCGGCAACAGAAAGTCAGCATCCAGCTATGTTTTCTGTAACATGGATCTCCCATTTTGTGTATGAATTTGTCTTTTTTGCATCATACTTTTGAGTCTTTTGTCCAGAAGTAGTACTAAAAGGATACCAGGACAAGTTTTTGAAGTGTAAATTGTCTGTCATAGAAAAGGCATGTCAGCAAGGAGAATGACTGAGACTCACTTTAGCAATACAAAATGAGACATAAATAGGGAAGGAATTGCCAAGAATTACAATCAGGAGGCATACAAACAACATGTGATATAACCACTTTATATGACAATTTAAATGTGCCATTAACATCATAGTGAATCAGTAAAAAATAAAAAAGTGACTGGCACTTGCTCCACCGACAATTATAGAAACTAATGATTCATAATGTATTATTTTGCAGCCAAGTGATTTAATGATATAAAACAAGCAACTTACTTTTTATTCTCACACCCACACACCCAGCTGTAATTTGGTTGGTGCTGGAGTTCAAATTTCACTTTTTGCAAATCCTTTGTATTACTTAGATATTCAAGATTTCCTAAATGATGAGATGGAAACCTATTGCATATAATCAACTTCATCATACTGTATTTCAAACTGTGCAGTCATGCAGAACACCAGGTCATGTGAGATACATTCTGAACAGTTATATAATCTAGAGGTGCCACTGCTGATATACCAGAGATCCTTCAGATATTCTATCAGAATGTTTTGGTTTCAGATAAACACCACCATGTCATCCACTCCTGCTTAAAATGCTTCTTGCTCTATCTCTTGGCTGTAAGCTTCCAAATACAAGTTCTATATCCATCACAGTCTCCTTAGGACATATTTGTTTGGAACAAATGTCTGTGATTTCAGCTCTCTGTGAACAATGAACAGCCTTGGCTGCTCACTCCTCATCCTTCTGGCTACTTTTCTGTGGACCCTTGTTGCATTCCCTCTCTCAATCTCCTTTTTTTTTTTTTACAAGAAGGGGCTTGTCTACATCATTTTTTCTGACCCTCTCTCAAAGAATCATACTTTTAGACTGAAGTATATACACATTAAAAGGAACGATGTCTATAATCCAACAGATCTATGCAAAGTATAAGCTTTCTTCCTTACAGAAGACTTTTGTTTGAGCCAACATTGTATTGTCACGTCATCAACCATTCTTAACCCTCAAGATCACTTAGGGTTTGCTGTTGAAAGTAATATTTTCTACCATAGACAACTGTACAGTTATTTAGTTCATTTCCATTCTTTCCATGCAAATCCTTGTCCTGCTTAAGTGGATATAAATAACTCAGCATACCAGCTATATGCAATTCCTTTTCTGGAATCTACTTAACAATTAAATCAGAGTTCATGCAGTCTCAACATCATTCTTTGTCGTTT
Organism: Protopterus annectens; assembly: GCF_019279795.1. Lineage (NCBI taxonomy): Eukaryota > Metazoa > Chordata > Ceratodontiformes > Protopteridae > Protopterus > Protopterus annectens. The sequence continues at coordinate 1,797,082,893 of NC_056733.1, read as the reverse complement.
TTGTGGTACCTTAGACATGTAGCTCTTAAAAATACATGGCACTTGTTTATGGTGCACCATCAGAACATTTCCCATACATATATATTCATAGAACTATTCAAATGAAATACTATGTGAAGCAGGTGTTTCCATCTGAGGATAACTTTTCTAGCCTTCTGCAAAGGATATTGGCCCATAAGTGACTGGCTTGTCTTCATATAGAACCATTGTACCAATACTATTCTAACTAGCATCAGATCAAATACTTCACAGGCATTTCATAACTTTTTTCTTCCTCTGTATTTAAGTGCCATTCTACATCATGTTCCAATATATTTAATGACAAACTCAAATATGAGGAGTTTCAAATAAGCCGTATCACTCCAGGAAATCTCAGGAGAGCTTAATTATCCTCAGATTAAGATATTTTCACAATGACCCTTACTTTCTCAGTGTCTTGTTTCAGATTTTCAAATAACAGCAGCACTGTAACTTTGATATGATATCTTCTCTTTCAGCTTTAGGTTATTTATTCTGTTCCCCAACTTGCTCTTAAAATCTCAAGCATATCATTCATTTACCCAAGTAATGAATTGATTACATCAACAACATTTCACACACTGTAAGGAAATCTGACAGGAAACTGTAAGCTATACATCCAGAAGATCAAATTATGGCTCAGGAGAATTATAGAGAAAAAAATTGAAGGTATAGCATATCAAGCATCTACATACAGAATCCGTAATGGTACTAAATATTTCTTTTTATTAATAGAAGCTTATACTACCTGCTCCACTGTCATCAAACAATTGTCTTACTCATTACTGAAGAGGGGAAACAGCCAGGGCTATTTGTTTAATAAGACGGCAACAGGCAAACAGTCCATTTATTTCTTGGCCATGGCAAGATTCTAATCATCTCATCCCCAGCAGATGTGTGAGTCAAATGTGTGGGAGAAATCTAGTGTATGTAAAGTGTGGACTGTCTTAAACTTCCTCCACATAGGTGGCTGCAAGCTCCATCATCATCATCAAATCCCTTTTCCCCGTTTTCTATATGGGGTCGGTGTGTCTTATTAACTGTCGCCATCTCTTTCTCAGTTCACTGTCACACTCCTGCCTTCTTCAACACTCATGCCAGACTGTTGCAGATCTTCTCTCACACAATCCCGTCTCTTCTTTGCTGGATGCCCTCATTTCCTCTTGCCTTCTTCCTGTCTATCCCAAAACTTCTTCACCAACTTGTTTTCTGCTTTCTTGCACATGTGCCCAAACCACTATAATCTGTTCTCTTTGATCTTGTCTCCAATTGGAGCTACTTTGGCTTCTGCTCTTATATACTCATTTCTTTGTCTGTCCCACAGGGTGCATCCTACCACTCATCTCAGACACTTCACTTCTATCACTTCTAATTTCACCAGCTGCTCTACCTTTAATGCTCGGATTCTGTACCATACAGTAGCACTGCTTGCACTACTGTTTTGACACCTTCTTTTTCAGATTCTTTGTCATTCTTCTGTCATACACTATACCTGACACTCTATGCCAGTTGGCTGCAGCCCCTCTGATTCTAGCTTTGAGTTCTTCACTCAGAGTTCTCTTTTCCTCAACCATCCTTCCTAGCTACTTGAATCTGTTAACCTGTTCCACTATCTTTCCTTCTATCTCAATTCTCAGCTTCTACTGACTTCCCCAGTTTGTTGCTATTACCACACTCTTATTTGTATTCAGATTCATTCAATGTATCTTCTGTTATGCATTCCATTCTCCTATCCTTTGCTGAAGTTCTTGCTCAGAGTCTCTCTGTAATGCCACATTGTCTGCATACAGCAACTTTGTTGATCTGTCTAATGTAGTCCATCACCAGTATGAAAAGCAGTGGGCTCAGAGCTGAACCCTGGTGTATACCCACTCCCACTGGGAACCCCTTTGTGAGACCAAAGATTGTTCTTACTTGAGTCATTGGGTCTTTGCACATAGCCTGCACTAATTCTACCAATGTTTCTGGGACTTCAAACCACTGGAGCACCGCCCAAATCAGCATTCTTGGGACGTTGTCATTGAAGAATTATATACTGCCTTCTGTTGGTTTCTTGCTGTTACTTGCATTTATATGCATACATACCAAAGTATATTTAACTATTTATTGTGACCATCTAGTCTTATTACTGTATTGTACTAAGTACAATAAATACACTGAGACAAACTGCTTCAGTTTACACCCATTTTACTATTACATTTTCCTTTTGGATGTACAAGCATGCAACACAGATGCTGTCAACTCTCTATGGCAAATTCCCAAAGCTTGTTTATACACATTCATATTTATACCATAAAGTCTGATATTTTTTCTCAGTCTGATGTATTACAATCTTCCTTTGTATAACACTTTTCTTTTTTTTTTTAATTTATGATTTGTCCTTGATTCATCCGCTGAAAAATGACCTGAGTCCAGTCGGAATTTCCCGGTAAACAAATGTAAGTTCAGTTGTCCAGGGAAACCCAGTCTTTTATTATCTGAAACATGGTGTTCCAGCACTATCTGAAACTTGATCTTCCAACTTTATCTTGTTTGATGTTACATCTCTTTACTTCATTGATGTCCTTCCAGCTGGCATCTACAGTTATTTTTACAGACTTTGTTTCTCAATAACTTGCTCCTTTACATGGATGCCAAAAAAAACTATCTAAGCTATATATACTTGCCAGCACACTTACATCTTATTTTTCAGCATTTTTATACTATTCCTAAATTAGCCCTTTGTATTTCATATCATTCTTGCAGCTTTTTATTCAAGCTAATAATCATGCTAGTGAAAAGACAGTGAACTTTTATTCTTTCAGTCATATGCTTTCTCCAAGTCTAAGAATGCCCAGCTGGACTCTTTCCTCATCTTCAAATTCTTCTCTACTATCTGTCTCATTGCACACATCCCTCATCTTACTTTCTACTTCTATATGTATCCGTTTATCAATCAGTCTCTCCAGAACTTTCATGCAATGGGACAGTAGTTTGATAGCTCTGTACAGCCCACAGTTGTGGATGTCCCCTTTGTTCTTGTACACTGGCATGAATATGCTTATTCTCCAGTCATATGGGTTACGCCTCTCTCTCCACACTGCTATGAGTACTCTCAGGAGCCATTTCTCCCCTATCTCACCCAACATCTTTATCATACCTGCTGTGAGCTCATCCAAGCCTGCTGTTCTCCCTGACTTCATTTTCCCTAGTTCCCTGACTTCATTTTCCCTAGTTCCCTGACTTCATTTTCTCTAGTTCTGTTCTTACTTCTTCTAGGGTAATCTCTTCTTCTTCTCTCATTATAAGCTGCGTCTGGGGCAGTACAGCTTCTCTGCCGTTTTCTTCATTTAGAAGCTGCTGGAAGTGCTCTTTCCATCTGACTGATATCCTATGGACTGGTGAGCAGGTTGTTGCTGGCATTGTTCATGAAGGGTGTCTGACGATTTTATTTATTTATTTATTTATTTATTGACATTTGTTAACCGGGTTAGTCCACCTGGGCCAGAAGCCCATTTTCAGTGGAGACTGAGGAGAAAAGCTCCAGTTACAGTTTACAATGCATAAAATTAACAATGAGATAGAGAAATTAAAATACATAAGGTCAGGAAATATAGATGTAAGATACATACACATAATAATAATAAACAAGCAGTAGTGTACAAAAATTTTTTTTAGTAAAAATATATACAGCAATTGAGCTTTCAACTGAGAAAGATAGGATTCACCAGATAAAGTACTAGTAAGGTAGGGATAGGCAAACAATATATACATATATACATGTGGTGGAGTAGTAGAGCTTAAGGATGTAGTTTCTTGGGAAAGTACAAGTGTAAGATGAGAAAGTTAAAGAATATATGTAAGGTGAGAAGGAGCAGGAGGAGGTAGATTAGGAAGTCTGAGGAGTTGGTCACAGCAAAAAAATATAAACAGACAAAAATACAGGAGTGTGGTGGAATTAGGTAGGGTCCTGACAGGGACAAGTCTTGGTGTTAAGTAGGTGAAGTCTGAGTTCTTTTTTAAAGTGTATAGGGTGGGTAATGGAACGTACATGTGTTGGGAGTTTATTCCAAGCTTGGGCTACAGAGCATTTGTACAACAGTTTATCGACGTGCTTCTTTGGTTGGTAAATATCTAGGAGTTGCTGGTTTGAGGTGCGGATGGTACAAGCTGGGGTATAAGATGATACCACAGAGGAGAGGGCTGGGCAGGAAGATGGTTAGTATAATATAGAGTGTGTGATTTGAAATTGTGATAGAAGGAGTTGCTGGGGAAGTTCAAGCCATTGGAGAGAGAGTTGAGTGCAAGGCAATGGTGCAAGTTATAAGGAGAGTCGATGACAAATATAGCTATTTTGTGGTATGTTTGCTGCAGTTTGGCTAAGGTTGTGGACTGAATATTAGTTAGCACACATTATATATATATATATATATATATATATATATATATATATATATATATATATGAGAAGTGAGGGAAGGGGGACAGCCTGTGCCAGGAAGAGTCTAGCATTAGAAGTTAGGAATTTTCTGTTGCGATAAAGCAAGCCAAGTTTTTGGTGAAGTTTTTTTTTTTTATACTTTGGAGGATCTGTAAGTTAAATTTAAGTTCATCATCAATGATGGTACCTAGGAGCTTTGTGTGGGGTTCAGGTTGTATGATGGTGCTGTTGGAGGATGTGATGACAAAGGTGGATTTATAATGAGAGAGAAAGCGAGGGAGAAAAGGTAAGAGTTTGTTTTTCTTGGGGGTTTAAGATGAGTTGATTATCAGACAGCCCCTTTACAATGGATAGAAAAGCATCTTGGGTAAGAGTATGAAGTTCAGAGATACTGCTGGAAATGGAGATGAGAGTCAAGTCGTCAGCATACTGAATTAGGGAAGATTGTTTGCAGGAAGTGTGAAGTTCATTGGTGAAAATGTTAAATAGGAGGGGACCCAAGATGGAACTTTGGGGTACACCAGATGTGACTGGAAGGGAGGGCGAGCAGAAAAAGAGCCATCTGACAGATCGTTGCCTACAAGAGAGGTAGCTAGAGAACTAGGCTAGGGAGGCAGGAGATAGGTTGAGTTCAGCAAGTTTAGGTAGAAGTACAGGGTGAGAGACGGTGTTGAAAGCTTTGGAGAGGTCAAGGAAAAGACAGAATATGAGTTGGTTGTTATCACGGGCCTCAGCTACAGTATGAGTAAATGATAAGAGAGCAGACAGTTTAGTAGCTGTGTATGAATATATTTTTAACTATTTTAGAGAGAGGGGAAAGCATGGTGATGGGTCTATAGTTAGATGGCTCAGTTGAATTTCCCCCTTTATGCAGGGGGATGGTAATGAAGGATTTACAAATGGCAGACATTGCTGCTTCTTGAATGGATCTATTGATTAGAAGGGATACGGGATAGGCTATGGATTCAGCAGCTAGTTTGAGGGAGATAGGTGGGAGACTGAGTAGGGACAGCAGGGTTTAAGCTTCGGCAAAAGTGATTTTATGTAGGAAATAGGAAAAGGCTGAAAGGTGAAAAGGTTTCTGTTAAGTGGGTTCGAAGAGGTGGGGGGGTATTTGTGTTGGAGTTAGCGGGTGTGAGTTTTTGGACAGTGTCGATGAAGTGCATATTGAGGAAGGTAGCAGTTTCTTGAGGAGTATTATTTGGGAAGGGTGAGGGATTGGAAGGGCAACCTGGCCAGAGAATTTTGTTAAAGGTAGTCCAGAATGTATGTGGGTTGGATTTGTTACTGATTTGGGGAGAGTTATAGTAGGATTTTTTTGTCATTATTGATTTGTTTTTTTGACAAGGTTCTGGAGTTCTTTGTAGTTTTGTAACAGGGGTGGTTCTTTGGTTTTAACCCAGGCTTTCCAAGCACTGTCTCATTTGTGCATAAGAGATCTAGTTTCCTTACACAGCCAGCGAGCATAATTAGATTTAATTCTAATTCTCTTGGAGGAAGCAAGGGAGCTGAGAGTGTCTAGGAAAATGTGATTAAATTTAAGCACTGCTTCATCGAGAGGGATTTGCCTGAGGATGGACTAGTCAATACTAGAAATTATGGAGTTAAATTGGGTGGTATTAAAGTTAGAGAGTTTATGACAGGCTCTGTAAGAATGTGATTTGGGTAGTTGGGCAGAGTGTCTTAAGATGGAGGAGGAAAGATGGTCGCTTAAGGAGGTAGTTGGACTGTGATAGAGGTTAGGGGAGTTAGTAAGGATCCAGTCAATAGTGGAGCTGGAAGAAAAGGTTTTGTGCAAGTGGGTGGGGGATGTTATCATTTGGTGGATTCCATGTAAGTTGATAGTAATTTGTGAAGAGTCGGTTGTAAGTTTAGACCAGTCAATGTTGATATCTCGGAGGATGAGGGTTTCATAGGGTATGTTGTGGGAAAACCAGGATAGGATATTTTCTAAGGTTGGAATATTACTGCCAGGGAATATATATATACATATATATATATATATATATATATATATATATATATATATATATATATACAGGCAATGGCAAATTTCCTATGTGGATTTAGGTGACAATTTAAGATGATTAGTTCAGCTGGGTGGAAGTAAGGAATAGGGATGGTGATAGATGAGAGATTAAGGCCACCAGAGTAGAGGATGTTGACGTCACCCCCTTTTGGGGAATCTACCAGAGCAGTAAATGTTATAGCCAGGTGAGAGTATTTCATTGTTTGTGATTTGGGTTTTAGCCAAGTTTCAGATAAGGTTAGAATGTGAGGGGAGGTATGGGCTATTCAGATGTGTAGTTCAGTGGTTTTGTTAATGAGGCTTTGAATATTTAGAGAATAGATAGCTAGGTATTTGTGTAATGAAGTGTGCTTTCAGAGGGAATGGGGAAGGTGTTACTGATTAGGAGAGGGGAGGTACAGGAAGACTTGTGGGGTATATGGCTGTGGGGAGGGGTGGGGGGTCAGGACTGGGGTAGATGCCCCAGACAGGAGTACGTTACTAGTAAAAAAAAGTAAGAGGAGTTAGCAATAAGTGTTTGCTGTATGATTTAGATTTGGATTTACATGACAGAGGGTAGTTCTGTAATAGAGTAAGTTTTTGAAACCAGTTATTGGAGAAGTTGAAGAGAGATGGAGAGATTATAAAGGAGTGTGAGGTAGTAGGATTTTTTGGGATTCATGAGGTAGGACAGCATATGTAAGGATGGGAAAGGTTAGTGTGATAGGAAGGTAGAACATAGAGAAGTATAAGAAGTGGAATGGTAAAGTATATAAATTGCATTTTAGTGTGTGTGGAGTGTAGTTGTGGAATGAGTGGAGGAGGATTTGTTGAAAATAGGAAGTGATGTAGTTGATTGTGATAATGTAAGGGGGGAGTGGTTACAGGCAGGAAGTGTCTTGTGAGTGGTTGAGCTAGCAGGAAGGGGGGTGATTGGAGAGGATAAAAGTAATTGAAGTGGGGGTGGCTGGGAATGGGAGCAGGGTAGGTGAGTGAAGTGAGTCTGAGTGGAGTAACTGCAAATGGAGCGGGGCTACATCCACAGAGAGATCTAAGAAACCCCAAAAAAAACAATCAGTGATGCAGGTAAGTTTGGCAGAAGTGGGAGCAAGAGAGGCAGGAGGGGGGTAGAGCAAGGCACAGGGATTTTCTGTGTAATTCCTTAGGAAAGGAGGCAACAGGGCAGAGTAAAGAAATTGGTAAAGGAAAATAGGATAGAGTAGTAGTAGTTCTTTATCTTTTTGTCTTTGCCTTGCAACTTGATATACCTTCGTTGTGCCACCTACTGAGTCACTTTCCAGAAGCTAGTAGTGTGCCTCTGATGCCCTGTTTTTTTGGTATTTCAACTCCTTTCTTAGCCTCTTTGTTAGTCAAAAAATATTCCTTCCTAGGCTGGTCCATATTTTCTATTTCCCACTTTTTCCTGCACTCCTTCTTTCTTTTGATGACTTCCTGGAATGCTATATTCCACCACCAACATTCCTTATGTACTTTATTTCCATAGCTGGCTTGGCCACATATCTATTCTGTAGACCTTACACATGGTATTTTGAGGCACTGTCAGTCTTCTTCAACTCCACCTATTTACTCCTGTTCTTGGGGTGCTAGAGCCTTGAGTAATTCCTTGAACTTTTGTGCTTTATCTCTAGTAAACTTTCTGGTCTTCATCCTGGTCTCTTTTGACCTTAGAGCCTTCTCTGACCACTGCTTATAGCTGACTTTAACAATCAGTGGTTTATGCTGTGGGATGACTGTTTCACTGGTGATGAATTTGCAATCATTGATTCTACCCCAATGGCCTTTCCTTACTAGGAGAAAGACTACCTGAGTTGCATGTTGGCCACTCCTGTATGTGATCTTGTGACTGTCTCTGTTTCTGTACCATGTATTGGCCACTATCAAGCCATTTGCCATGCAAAAGTCTAGAATGGTCTCTCCTTCTTTATTCCTGTTTTCCCACCCATGTGGACTCAGGCAGTCCTCATATCCTGTTCTGTCTGCCCTGATATGTGCATTCAAGTAATCTATTATTGATACCAATTTATGATGTCCTGCAGTCATGGTAAGTTCCATCATCACAGCTTGTGAGGAGATGCACATGTGCTACCACTTATGCCTCCTGGTTAAGTGAGGTACTGTTTGCAGAGTGGGCTTGCTAGGCTTTTTGATGCAGATAATCATCTACCTTCTGGTAACTGTCATTAATGTAGTGAGCAGAAGTGTCTCCCTCACCCCAAAATATGCTGAGCCAGTAACAGCTGCTCCTTTATACCTTCCCCTAGCCAGCTAATCCAGCACCTATGTTGCTAGCTGAACAATGGTCAGTCAAGACATAGTCAGGATTTGTCTCTCTATGCTGCAAGGCAAAGATCAAGGTATTTTAACTACTTATGATCTCATGTGAGAGTAGAAACATGCCAGTTCCATCAACGTAGATGGATAAACCCTGACTATGACCCAAAACTGACTAATGGCTTAGGTACTGAAGGGCTGGCTGAGGAGAGAGACAGAGAGGGACAGAGAAAGAGAGAGGTATGTCAAAGATAAAGCCTGCTGGCCTCTTTCCATGGGGAAAGTCAATAAGTATGTGAACTATGAGTGGAATCCTCACTGGACAATGAAAATCAACAGAGACACTTACCTTTTAAAGCTGCAGGTCTGACAGTGGCGACATTTCTCAAAGAAGTGGGGGATATGCCTATCATAGACACACACTACATTATGAGCTTTTTGGGGATACAAGTGAGCATATGGAGAGGTAATTGTCAACGCCTAATAAATATAGATTCTCTAGAGTGTATGATGGCACCACTGTCTCCCACTAGTAGGTACAAATGGGCCATATACTCCCACCTATGGTGGAACAAATAGGCCAGTTTGGTGAAATGGGAGGTATGCTTAGTCAACAGATGCCAGAGTGAAATGAGGAGGAGGATTACAAATTAACAATTATCATAGTGAAATTCAAAACCATTAATGCTTATGTGAATGAGCTACAAAACTGAGCAAAACACAGTTGATGAGCTGCATAATTCATTAATCTAAGATAGAAAAGGATTATAATGACCACACTGTTGAGAAAATCAGATGCTACTTTAGATAAAAGCACTGGATGTATACAGATCAAGCAACCCTGAATATAACCAAAGAAGTTACCAGAAAAAGTTGAAGTGTTCAGAATTACAACTGTTGTAAAAAACAAAGTAGGAATGAAGCAGTGAGAGTGAACATGAGCCACGATAATTAAGTGCTGCAGATGGCAGATGGAAAGTGCGACACAAGTGAAATTCAAACCTTGTGCACTATATGTGATTTAAGTCCTGACCTTAATCAGATTTCTAAACGATGTGGTGGCAGAAATTTTGTTGAACTATGTTCAAAGCAAAATAAGACTCTTCATAGAAATTATATACTGTGGAAGCTAAATGTGGGAAAGAAACTGAGATTTTACTGGAACACTGCAAGGTAAGAGACATGATGCAGTACACTCTGAGATATATGAATGTTCTAAAGACAATTTTTTTAAATGAAAAACTCATTGATGCTAAAGCTAGATGTAATATCTTCACTGCATCTACATTTAAGGATTTGAAGTTAAAAGGCACAATGAGTCAACCATCTTACAAATTACTGGGTGACCATTGAAAATGTTAGGACTCAAACTGTTGAGTCCCAAAATGTGGAGAGTGAATTACTGAAATCCAGACAAACATACACCAAGCCTAAGACTGTCATTTCCCGGAATATTCCATTTTCTCTGAAGTATGATGATCTTGGAGTTAGTATCTATAAATCAGGGGGTGAGGAGTTCAGGGGAGCTTACAGCCTGCAAAAAATAAAAAAAATAAGTTTAAAGGAGAAGAATGATGTTTGATTTTCTCTCTTTTCCTGTGCGTTCATTCTTTTTTTTATTCAGTCATTCAAAACATAGCAATCTGTGTCTTGACATTTCAATAGGTAGACACTTTACTGACATATTTGTGGCATAAAGCAATATATTTTGGTCAGGTGCTACTGTCATATGATGACAAGAATAAGAAATAGGTGATTACCATTTCAAGTTGAGTCTTTAGATCAAACTGAATCACTCAACATGTGAGAAACTTGGCATGGTAAGATGAATACACATATCGCACAAGCACAGAGACATTTCAACATCTGAGCCGGCATCCCGGCACCTCTGTGAATTGTTCCTTGAATATAGTTTAGGCAAACACCATGCTGTGCAGATAGCAGAAATATTACCAAGGTATGTAGAAAATGTGTTGTACAAAGTGACCGCCCAGTTCAAGAGGTAGAGTCGCTATTAGTTTGAATGGTGAAATGCCAGTCTTCAGTCTGCAAGGGTGAAGATCTAATTCACAGTTTTCCCCCATCAACTTTTCAACATGACTCTTTCCACTGGTGATGTGCCCAAGGAGTGGAGAATGGCAGATGTGGTGTTCCTGCATAAAGATGGTCCTTCTACTGACCCTGGGAATTACAAGCCTATTAGTTTCACTAATATTACTTGCAAGGCTTTGGAATGTATTATAGCTGAAGAAATAAACAATGATATAGGTGACCTTATATCCCTGAATACACATTAGTTCAGCTTTGTAAACGACAGATCATACCTGCTCAACCAGGCTGAGTTCTTTGAAAGGTTTACTGAGGCATGGATAAGGGGCATACAGTCCACACTGCTTATCTAGATCTTGGCAATGCCTTTGATACTATCCCCCATGCTGGGATTACTATCAAACTCTCTGATACTATCCCCCATGCTGGGATTATTATCAAACTCTCTGATACTATCCCCCATGCTGGGATTATTATCAAACTCTCTGATACTATCCCCCATGCTGGGATTACTATCAAACTCTCTGATACTATCCCCCATGCTGGGATTACTATCAAACTCTCTGATACTATCCCCCATGCTGGGATTACTATCAAACTCTCTGATACTATCCCCCATGCTGGGATTACTATCAAACTCTCCCATCTCAACATTAAACCATACATAGCTCGCTGGATTGATAATTGTTCACCTAGCAGAACCCATACTGTTAAGGTCGGGAACATTTACTCTAGACAGAAGGACGTCACTAGTGGTGTTCCACAAAGCTCAGTGCTGGGGCCCCAGTTTTGAATATATTTATGTGACATAAAAGTCAATATCAAGAGACTTTGGCTTTGGGAAACTGCAAAGTCACTCCTGGTTAAGCACCCTTGTCCCTTATGTATAGGCTAAACATGTAAATGTTCTACCTGGCTTTGGGTTATTCATAATTATATTACAAAGGACACAAACATCTTGGGAATGTGGGTTTAGGCTTCTCTAGATCCTCATAGATCAATAGCCTAATTAGTGACAAGAACCTATGAATGAAGTTTGTTGGTGACTTTAAACTGGGGGTGGTTATCAAATTCCATTCTGATATTCAAATTTTCCAGCAAGGGTTGGATCAGACAAATACTTGGTGTATTAATCATGGGTTTACCCTTAACACCAAGAAATGGACTATAGTTTCCTTTGGTAAATCTGCCATCAGTACTACTTACCATACAGATGACACTACACTTAAACTGGACATAGTCATAATGGACTTGGGTACAAATGCTACTAACAGATTCTTCTTTGACCACAGTGTCTCTGTGGTAGCTACAAAGTCCTTCTACCATGTACATCTCATCCTTTGTGGCATCTCCACAAGGTCCACGGAAGTTATAATCCCACTTCAGTTATCCCTTATTAGGCTCATCATTCAATATAATGTACCCTTTGGCATGTACCTCACCAAGTAGCTAAACCACCTTGACAGACCTCAGTGTTCCTCACCAAAAAGATCCCAGGTATCAGTACCTTTAGTTACTCTGATAGACTAAAAGCTCTGTCACCCTGCACAGTGTCACACAGATACCTCAGGGTGATCTCACCTTAGCTTTCCATGTTATAAATGACCGAGCAATCTTTGAACTCCTTTACTTAGAATGAGTGGTAAAGCAAGCATCTGTTGCAGAGATCTAAACCTACACTATGACATCAACAAATCCAGATAGTGTGACACATACCTAACCCAATGTATACCCTGTTTCTGGAATAGGTTGTCCTTACCTAACAATCAGAATACTTCCCTAGAAACCTTTAAGACCAATCTGGATGGGTGATCGCAAATTTTCACCTGGAATTTGAGTGAAAGCCTGCTTAATAGTGGGCATTGTTAGTTTCCCACTAATATTAGGTGATAAGGCTGAACTTCTAGATGGTCTCTTTTGGCTGCAAGCTTAATAAAAAACTAGGAAGGTATTCTATGCATTACCAACAAAAATGTGGTGCAGAACATTGATATTAGCCAGACTTGTTCTAGACCTTGCCAATGGGTTAGGTGTCCTGCCACTTGAGTACCATAGTAAACATTTCTAAATATAGTACCAGAAGTCTCTGCAGACAGAAGAGTACCAACAGCTGTATGGTAGAGAAAAGAGCAAAAACTGAAGAATGGAAATCTTAGGTGTGCTACTTTAAGGCCTAAATGAAAGGCTGTTGCTAAGGAAGTCTAGAGAAATCCTGGGTACTGTCCTCTTATAGGACTCAGGAAGTCAAACAGGTTAACTCCACCAAGAGGCCAGTCACTAGTGGAGTCCCTCAGGGTTCAGTTTGATCCTGCTACTTTTTGGCATCTATTTGTCTGCAGTGGAAGCAAAGATTGATGGTTTATGACTGACTAAGTTTGCAGATGATTGCAAGCTGGGGGTTATCACTGACTCCCCTGCAGACATTAGCAGTATTTAAGAAGGCCTATCTCTGACTGATAAATGGTGGCAAAGCCATGAACTTAAACTCAATGCTAAGAAATGCATACTTGTACCATTTGGAAAGTCGTCCATCCCAGATAATTACCATGTTGATAATACGCCCCTAAGAGTCGACCCAGTGGTCAGGGATGTGGGTACGCATGTAGACCTCCGACCACCATGTAGCCACAATGGCGAGGAAATCTTTTTATGCTGCACAACTTATAAGTAATGGCAGGGCATCTAGGTCCAAACAGGTCATTATCCCACTGTGCTCTGCCCTTATTAGGCCAATCATAGACTACAGTGTTCCTTTTAGTATGTACCTGACCAGGCATATGCAGCAAGTAGACCGACCGCAGAGGTTTCTTAAAAAAGAATACAAGGCATAACAAACCTGCCTTACACAAAGCTCCTTAAATCCCACTCCCTCTACTCAGTCTCCTGTAGATTTCTGAGGGGTCATCTATGCCTGGCTTACAAGGTGCCCACAAACCCCACACTTACAAAACTCCTACATATTCGTAAGTCAAATAGTACCAGAAATACAAGGTCTAAGGACATGAATTTTGTCTGTGACTTAAATAGAACATACTGGAGAGACAGATATGTGTCCCGGAGACTGCCCCTCCAATGCAATAGGCTTCTCATCCATGTGAAGCTGAGTTCGTCTATTCCCCAATTTAAGTGCAGCCTAGACCAGTGGATGGGGTATAGGAAATTTACACCAGGCCTGTCACCCATGTCCCTCATGGACAGAGGTAGCTTATAAACACCTGGCCCTAAATGTCCTATTTGGATACAGGACATCATTATTCTTTTAGGAAAACTTGGCTAGGCTTAGAAAGACCCCTCCCCCCCAGGTCATTAGCCTAGCAATAATCCATGAATCTATGAATAAAAATCAAATAAACATGCAGTATGTAAAAGACAGTTGTTCAGAATCCACTGGTGGTGTCCAAATCTTGTAAAATACTCCACCATAAAAACAAGTGTCACCCAACAATGAAAATAGTGTCTATAAAAACTTTATTTGTCCAATTCCAACCAACAGAAAAATAAAACTAAGTTAAAAGTTAAGTGCTTTCTTTCAAATCAATGTACTTATGTACTTCCTCAGAACTGAATGTCTGGGATTCAAACTGGTTTAAATAGTCTTCACTGAAAACCTAATTAAGTTTCTTACAGAAGCAGAACATATGTAAATTCTTATAACACAATAGTTAATAAGGCGTATACAGAGAACAAACCTTTAGTTTAAGAAAGTTAAAAACCAAAATACAAAAAGGTTATTTTTTGTACAGATTAAAAATACAAATAATATGAACATTGTAGATTTGGAAATTGTTTTTTAGAAAAAAAAACGGTTTTGTACATACCAAAATGTGGCTAGGTAGCCATAAGAAATTTGACTGATACCATTAAGATGAAATGATGAAAGAATAAAATCACATGCATAGTATAGAAAGTTTATCACAAAAAAATTAGCAGCTCTTAAGGTTAGTACTGGCTGTACTGAAATACAGTCATTGATACCAGGTAAATGGGTGGCATCTAGTCTCATCTACCAGTAAAGCTCCCTTTATTCAAGACGTGTCTCCCACTAAACCCAGTACTATGATCAAAACTAGATGATTTTTCCAAAGCTGTCTTGAGATTGCCACCGATCTTGTATACAAACAAGGATTGTGTACCTAACTTGTCCAGTATGTCTGTGTTACACTTAAAAATATTCCAGTTGTTATTAACAATGTTAACAATATAATGTGACATTCCCTGGATGTTTAATATAAAGCCCTTTGCCAGGGACATGTATCAACCAAATTATATCTTGTGGGTAACCTCTTTCCAAAAAACATTTCTTTCAGTTTACTAACTTTTAACAAAAACAAGGTGTCATTAGAAATCATACGAGAAAGTATAATAAATTGGACCCTCAACTCATACAAAGGATCATCCTTGAAGCACTTGAAAACAGGATAAGTTTAAACTTTGTTAGAGTGTCGTTAGTCCCCTACCACTACCACAACCACACCCTTGGTTACTACAGCTGATACATGTTCCTGGGTCCACTGGAGGCAGTAGAGAATGTGGTGCATGTGCACAGTGCCCCTATATATACATTGGTGGCAGTCTTACATTAGATAATATTACATGGGATATAATTTCTTTTCTGCAAGCATTCTTGCACCTCTATCTGAGTGGTTTACCTTGCCAAATGTGTCCAGCTTTTTATATCGGTAAGACCGAACACACTTTTACAAAAGATTTGATGAATATCTGTATGATATTAAATCTAAAAATATCAAAAATGTTCTGTATAAACATTCTTTGGAATGTGTCAACTTTCACAGATTTTATTTGACATTTTGGATTCTGTGGATATTAATCCAAGAGGTTGTGCTTGGAGACACGTCTTGAGTACAGGGACCTTTACTGGTAGATGAGACTAGATGCCGCCCATTTGCCTGGTATCATGACTGCATTTCATTGCAGCCAGTACTAAAGTTAACAGCTGCTAAATTGTAATTATTTTTTTTTTTGTGATAAACTTGTAATTTTTTTATTCATTCATCCCTTCATCTTAGTGTTATCAATTGAGTTTCTTATGGATACATAGCCACATTTTGGTTTGTACAAAACAGTTATTTTTTCTAAAAAACAACTTACAAACCACAATGCTCATATTATTTGAGTTCTTAATATGTACAAAAAATAACCTTTTTGTATTTTGTTTTTTGACTTTGTTAAACTTATGTTTTAAGGTTTGTTCTCTGTATACGCCTTATTAACTATTGTGCTATAGGAATTTACATATCTTCTGAATCTTTAAGAAATTTAATTAGATTTTTCAATGGAGGCTATTTAAACCAATGCAAATCCCAGTCAGTTCTGAGGAAGTCCATGAGTACACTGATTTGGATGAAAGCACTTAATTTTTACCTTAATGTTAACTTTCTGTTGGTTGGAATTGGACAAATAAAGATTTTATAGACACTATTTTCACTGTTGGGTGACATTTGTTTTTACGGTGGAGTATTTTACAAGATTTGGACACCGCCAGTGTATTCTGAACATCTGCCTTTTACATATTGCATGTTTATTTGATTTTTAGCTATGTTTCCTGCAGTTACACCTCCTTTTTTGGTTTCGGGTTCTCATGAATCTACAGATCTAAATGTGTAAAAAAAAAACACTACAGACTCACAGTATTTGAATAAGCAATTGAAATATGATATGTTAATAGACAGCAGAATTGATTCCATCCTAACTATAAAATGCTCTCAGCAATTTATATCTTAACTGAAGAAGTATGTAACAACGAGGATGGAGGAAAAATGACAGGGCCAATATATCTGGATTTGAGAAGAGCATTTGAAACTGAAGATCATGCCACACTTCTTCTAAAGTTAAATAAATGTTTCTCCTCTGAAGTCATACAAAGGTTTACAAACTACGTAACAGAACATTCAAGGCTGTAGGCAATGATATCTGGTCCAAAATTGGTACAGCTCTGAAAGTCCGAAGTCTCTATTATTCTCCTTGTTTTTAAATGTTCACCCTTGAGATCTGCCTCGTATAAGCTGTATCCCTTATGTAGATGGCATGCTCATAACTAGATTACATAAATCACAAAATGACCATGCTAATTTATGGAGGGAAGATTTTGCATCAATATAGAATAAGGTAGAAAAAATATGTTAATTTTAATAATAA
Organism: Protopterus annectens; assembly: GCF_019279795.1. Classification (NCBI taxonomy): domain Eukaryota; kingdom Metazoa; phylum Chordata; order Ceratodontiformes; family Protopteridae; genus Protopterus; species Protopterus annectens. The sequence continues at coordinate 1,797,065,950 of NC_056733.1, read as the reverse complement.
GCAAGACTATAGTAATGATGTTTAAGACTCCACAGAGATTAATCTTGGCTAAGAACACATATCAAAGACCGGCCATCAATATTGGAATTATTATTAGTGTCAAAGGTACATTGTTGATTCTCCATACCACCATCATTATTATCACAGGTCAATGAGAAACATTAACTGAATCTTATTATAAATCTAACCTATACAGTACATTAATATTGTAGACAAAAATAACAATGTCATCAAGCAAATTTACTTACAATGATACAAGTAGTATCATATAGTTTTTGACTGCTAAAATAGAATATATACATTATGATTACTGAACACATGGTCTTGGTGTTAAATATGCAATAAGACATCTAGAAATTTTACTGGCTCAAATGAAAGGAAGTGTAATTTTGGGATGAAATATGAATTTTGTACTTAGAAAAGAAGATACAGGTACAGTTAAATCCCCTAGAATCCTGACTACAGGTAAAGTTTAAAAATAGACACAATCAGTTAAATTAATAGATACGAACAGAAGAAAACAACAAAACTATTTAAAATAACACATTATCCACATATCTGTTGTACTTAGACTACAAGACATAGAATGTTTGGATAATAATATACATAAGAAGTTCTATGAGGACTCGAAAGACCTATTAGCAAATTAGATTTGTGGAGCAGAAGTTATATAACCAATAAAGAAATTTTAAAAGAAAATAAAGCTCCTGAGATAAATGGATTAATTCCAGATGTCTATAAGCTATTTTCTACTAAAGTTATGCAAATAATAATGCATGTATGCTCTAATGTTCAAGGTAAAATGGTTTCATGTGTTCCTGGCGATAATGCATAATAACACCAATATTAAAAGCAGATAAAGCTGCTACGGTCATTGTGCAACTTACTGTCCAACCACACTGCTCATTGTGAATAATAAGATGGTTACATATGTTGATGGAATAAAAAATAATACCTCACATTTTTATTTAACATTTGTTTACTGGGAAAGTCTGACTTGGAAAGAGACAATTTTCAGCTGGGGCCCTGAGAGAAATGCTTCAGACGCATGTTTCTGTAACATGGGAGGAAAATGGAGCAGCCAGAGAAAACCCACATGAATGCAGGGAGGACATGCAGACTCCGTACAGAAGGCATCCCAGCCGAGAATCGAACCAGAGAGCCTCTTGCTGTAAGGCAACAATGTTAACCGCTGCACCACTGCACTGTCCATTTGATAAATGAAGATCAGGTAGGACTCACTATCAATAGATCAGCTCAGGACAATATGTAATAATAATAATAATAATAATAATAATAATAATAATAATAATAACAATAGATTATGTAATAAAGAAGAATGAAGAGATGGTAAATTTTAGTGGAGACATAAAAAAGCTTTTGATAACACAAACTGGGATGATTATTTATGTTATTTAAAAAAAAGTTCCCCAAACATTTATAAAATTACTGCAGCCTCTTTGTAATGATAATAAAGGATATGTTAAATTAGACCCTTATCTCTCAGAATCAGTAAACACTACAAGGGGAACTAGACAAGGATCCCTACTGTTGCCTATATTTTTTGCTCGATCTACAGAACCATTCACTAATATCATAAGAAGCAAGACATATGTAATGGGGTTTAAGCTAAAGAATCAATACACATAGAAGGCACTACTGATATAGAATCTCCCTTCAAGGAAGCATGGAATAACATTAAAAACATCAGTGATATTTCCAAACTAAAATTTAATACTAATAAAATATATAATTATGAATCCAAACATTTTCAAAAATATATTAATACTAATGAAAAATAAATTACTTTGGAATATCCATAACTTCAACAGTGGTTAAAATTATAGAAATAAACATAAATAAAATAACAGAACAGTAAATCAAATAACAGACAGAGGGAACAATTGTTTTCACTTAGATTATTACTGATTAAAATAATATTGTTATTAACAATCGTATATTATATTTAACCAACTTTAATTTTCTCTCAGATTACAAAAACAGAAAAGTAAAGATAACAGTCTTGTGGTACTGTAATAAGCCAAAAACAGCTTAAAAAACCATATTAAAATATGGAATAACATAATTTCTAGTTTTAAAATTATTATATACTGACTGAACAGTGAATAAATTGGGGGAATATCACATTTACAGCTGCACAGTGTTAATAAATCACAAACATGTAAATTAAATGAAGACGTGATACTCAACAAGTTTTGGTTATTGATATGAAATTACTTTCAATACAATGCAGCCAATCTAGTTGACTCAATATCTACAAAATGCACTTCTTCTTCTTCTTCTTTCAGCTTTTTCCTGGTTAGGGGTCACCACAGCGGATCACCTGTCCGCTCATGATTGGCAGTGGAGTTTTACAGTGTCGAGTTGCCAACCTTCCACAGAAGGCACACACACACACACACACGCACTCACACCTAGGGCCAATTTAGAGTGTCCAATCCATCTGCAGCATGTCTTTGGGAAGTGGGAGGAAACCGGAGCACCCAGAGGAAACCCACTAAAGGCTATTAAAAACTACATATACAAACACGTTAACTTAAAAAGTTTAAGTGAAAGAAAACAACTTGAGGGTGGGGTTGGGTGCAAAAACAACGTAATAATAAAAGAAAACCAAATGCACCCAACTTACACAGACACTGACTTTAATCGAATAAAACAACAAATAGAGTAAGTGCTTTCACAACCAAAAACTGTTGCTTCATCAGACAAACTTAGAAAAAACACAGCATCCATATATAGTGTTAGTTAAGTCAAGTAAGTCATTAGTTAATCAGCTGATACAATCAAATAAGACATAAAAATCTTAAAAAGACAGAAGTAAAAACATCTTTAAAAAGTACATACACTATATATGGCTGCTGTGTTTTTTCTAAGTTTGTCTGATGAAGCGACAGTTTTTGATCATGAAAGCGCTTACTCTGTATGTTGTTTTATTTGATTAAAGTCAGTGTCTGTGTAAGTTGGGTGCATTTGGTTTTCTTTTATTATAACTTAAAAAGTTGTTTATTCACTGCATTTCAACAGAAATCAATATAGGTTTATTGGAAAAACAGTAAACAAAAACATTGTTATAGATGAGAAAAAAAAATAAATTTTTTAGCTTGGCATAATACTATGGAAGGAGTAAACCTCAACACAACTTTGAAAATAAGACAGGGGCATAATATATCAAAGGAAAGTTGATTACCTGTACAAGCCATAAGAGAACACACATTTATGGGAACTCAAAATTTTTCAGCATCTACTTTACAAGAATACTCAAAAATATTACAGTGCATAAATAAAATAACTTATACAGGCAGTAGTAATAAATATATACTATTAAATGTGCATAAAAAGACAAGAACACAATTCATATTCAGTAGATGATTGCTGCACACATACTTTCTTTTAAAGAAAATGATCTATATTGTCTACTGCAACTTCACTATTTCAGAGAATATATATATATATAGCTACAGTTTACTATCAATATGTCGAAGGGCAAAATAATTTCCGTTCAACACATCGAAAACAAAACTCGACAGTCAAACTAAAGAACAAGTCACAATGTCGAATCAGCTGAATGAATTCAGCAGATTCGACATTGTTTCCAAACACATCACGTGATGTCCATATAGGAGCTCGTGTAAAGTTAACTCATATACCTAACATCATGTTTTTGCAGGGGGGCAAGCCCCCCCACCCCCACATACACATACACACCCTGCTAACTATATTGTCCAGCTCTGAGATCGCACTACAGTAGGAAAGGGATGAATTTCCCAAACCGCACTGTACCACAATCTCTGTACAGTTCTTTAAATTTATATTAGTGAATGCACAGTGCATTCGCTTATATAAACTTTTGAACATTGAGATGTTCAGCCAGATGAAAATTCTAACATCTGTGTTTCAAATTTTCCATCTGCAGGCATCTCAATTTGAGATTATGATATTAAACCTATATATACATATACATACATACATACACATACACACACACACACACACACACACACACACACACACACACACACACACACACACACACATGCATGAAAATTCTTAAATAGAGCATTTTATACCACAGAAAAAATATCTAGAATCACAAAAAATAAAAGCAGTTGTATATTTTGAAGATATAAAGAAAATACAGATGCAGACAGGGAACATGTTTTTGTTGAATGTACAAAACTTGAATGCGGTTGGGAGCAAATACAAACATTTTAAGCTCACAAAAATATGATTTTATGCAATACTCCGGGGACAGCAGGTGTAAATGCCAACAATTACTCTTTTATTGACAATTTTAGCTATAACCAGAAAAGTAATAAGAAACTGGTTAAAAAAAGCAGAACCTAATTTTTCAGAACTTCTATTGCTCCTCCAGGGAATCCATGATAACGAAACTGAAATAATAAATTGGAAAAATAAATAAAAAAAAAATCAAACTCTGGCCAAAAAGAACAGTAATTCTGGAAATATATAACAATGGTTCTATATCAAATTAATTAATTAATGAAAAAGGTAATGCTTTATATAGAATAAACAATATATTTATGGAGAATGTGTATATATTGTAAATACTTATGAAACCTATATACTCGGTAATACCAACATCAACTGGAATACTATTAACTCTGAAGGCCCGTCCCACACAATCAACCTGTACAACTTCTCCTAACTAATACAATCTCCAGCCAGACCAAATAAAGATGGTACCTCTGGTACCATCATTGACTGGATCCTAACAGCTCTCCCAAACCTTATCACCAAAGCCAGAACACTACCTGATCCTATCAGCGATCACCTACCAGCCTTTGCCGACCCTCTCCCATCTCCACTGCATAAACAACACCACTACATCAACCTCGCAGCCTCTCCTCTTTCAACCCTCTAACTTTCTCTGAATGCTTAAAGCATACTGACTGGTCCCCTCTAAAAACCCTTCCTCTAGATGATGCCGTTTCCTACTTTAACCACTCATTCCTAACCCTTCTCAATCAGCAAGCCCCCCCCCCCTCAAACCAAAGGCATCAAAACCAATCCCTGCCCATGGTTATCAAAAGATACTAAACTAGCCTTGCACCAAACGGACAAAAAATGGAAACAATATCAAAAACATAAAAACCCTAACACCCTCCTAGAGTATAAGTAACTATGAAACTCTGCAAAAAAACTAATAATTAAAGACCACAAACCCCACTACTCCAAACTTCAGTCCTTGCACTCAACAAATCCAAAACAATTATGGGACTCCATCTCATCCATGCTGCATTCTGGCAACAAAGAAAACCCCTGCCCAGACTCCAACCTCTCCAACCTTGAAACAGCCAGCCAGTTCAACTCATTTTTCATAGACTGCATAGCTAAACTATCAGCCTCCTTCCCACCCCCCTCCTCCACCACCACCCTCTCCTGCCCCAACCACCACCCCAATCATCAACCTTCCTCCACATCCTTCTGCCTCAAGCCCATCCTCACAAACACTATAAAAAGACTTCTCCTCAAACTCAAACCCTGTCGCAATGCACCCAACAACCTTCCACCCACCTTCCTCAAACAATCTGCACACGACACTGCCTATCCCATCTCTATTCTTATAAATAGATCCATACAAGAATCATATGCCCTTCTATCCGGTGCCATGCTTACATCATCCCCATCCACAAAGGTGGCAAAAATACTGATACCACCAACTTCAGGCCTATTGCCATCCCTTCCCCTCCTTTTAAAATACTAGAGAAAACAATACAAGCACAATTCATGGCACACCTAACACTAAACAATCTCCTTTCCCCTACCCAACACGGCTTCCACCCTGGCCACAGCACCGTGACTGCCCTTCTTTCCTTTCTTGAAACCATAAACCTCGAATGTGACTCAAGCAAGTTCATATCCACACTATTCCTAGATCTGTCAAAGGCCTTTGATACCATCTCACACACCCTACTTATATTCCAACTCTCCACCCTACACCTCTCTCCCACTACCATCGCCTGGTTTTCCAGCTACTTGCCCAACCGCCAACAAGCTGCCAATGGAAAACTTCAACCTCCCCCTTCCTTCCCACACCCACAGGTGTCCCACAAGGTTCTGCTCTTGGCCCTCTTCTCTTCAACCTATTCATTAACAACTTTCACCAATCCATCCCAGACTCATCTATCATCCAATATGCAGATGACTCAGCAATCATCTGCTCAGCCTACTCCCCCTCCAAGCTCCTAGCAAAAACCCAACTAGCCTTCTCCAAAACAGAAACCTGAATGCAGTCTAACCATCTGGCACTAAATGCAAATAAAACCAAGCTAATGTTTTTCCCCTAACAAAAACTCCATTGACAAATCCACATTCACCATACAGAGCCAAAACAACACCCTCCTTGAAACTGCTCCCAACACCAAGCTTCTTGGCATCATTATTGATGAAGAACTAAAATTTGACACCCACATGCGCTCCGCAATCAAGAAAAGCCACCAACTGTTAGGTCTCCTTTACAGGCACAACCGCTTCCTAAGCCCCTCTTCCCATCAAATTATTGTATCCACCTTCCTACTCCCCTCCCTTATGTATGGTGCCCCACTTTCACCAGTCTCCATATTGGCCTTCGGTCCAAACTTGAATCCTGCTACCATAAGATCTCCAAATTTGCAACCAGTTCAAAAAACTCATCCCACCACTGCCACTCCCTCCACACCCTCAACTGGCTTGAACTACCCAACTTCTTCAGTTACCTACAATTCACCATTGCCCACAAGCTCATCTTTAAACCTGCCAACTGCCCAGCTCTTGCTACTTCCTTAAAACCTTACATTCCCAACTGCTCACTAGGATCCAAAAAACAAAATCTCCTTCAGGTCAACAAACCTGCACAACCTCCTGGCCATCTACGGCTGTCCCACTCCTTAGCTAAACACTGGAACTCTCTGCCCACACACCTACACAACCTACCTAACCATACAAATTTCAAATCTCAGCTACTCTCTCATCTTTCTTCCAAATGGGAATGCTCTTGCCATGCTCCAACTTAAACCCCTCCCGCCCTCATTCCATCTTGCTCTGACTCATCCACCTACCTCTACTATTACTTCATCCCACCCAAAAGAATTCCTCCCCTACCAAAAACTAATTTTCTCTCTAATATCTATTGTACTATACTCTCCAATCTCAAATATACTATTACCCTCTCCATGCATAATATTTTCCTAACCTACTAATGGCTAGTAGCTATATATTTTGAAATGTTAAACCTACAACTGAGTTTATAACAAAAATATTCACTGTATGTAAATGTTGAAATTTCTGTATTGAATTATGTCTTTTCATTTTTGTAACATTGTGACAAGCCAATTGCAAATATCATGGTGCTTATCTGTAATGTTTAATTAGTTGTATGAACTATGTCCTTTTGTAACATATGAAATGTAACTTGCAATTATTGTGGAGCTTTTCTCCCTGGGCCTTCACTGAAAATGGGCTCTTCTTGGCCCACTGGACTTCCCCGGTCATCAGACTTAAATAAATAAATAGTTAAATAGTTTGCAAACTGACTATGGGCAGGATTCACGAAGCCTCCGTGTAACAGATACAAGGCTTACACGGAGGCTGCAGTTAAACGGTGTGACGTCAGCATGTCATGCATATGCATGAGGGCATGCTGAATCACACCTAAGGCTAACACGGTCCGTAGAAGACAGTAGGGGGCGTGTCCGTAGGCCGAGCCCTGCAAGCTGACACGCACCCAGAAGAGTAAAAGTGCCCAAAGTAAACACCCACGACAGACTACATGGAAATGTGAATAAACACAACACAACACATGCCCCCACAGACTATGAACATAAAATTATAAAAATGAACATGTTATATTTTTTTTCAACTGTAAAGATGTTTGCCTGTGAGTGCGCTCGTTTGCATGGGCGTGCCTGAACCTCAGCCACAGTTAGCAGTAAGTGGAAAAGCATATAAGAACTAACTATGCAAAGTAAGCCAAAAAGCAATAGCGTAGCGGTAGAGACGTCGGCTGAAGAGCAGGCAGTCATGGTTCGAGCCCCCACAACATCAATTTTTATTTTTAGTGAAATAAGCAAGAAACAAGTCCCTGACATATATGTACACATATAAAATTATATTTTATGTAAAATGTAACGAAACAGGCCATTTATTTTGAAGAAATGTGAGATAACAAAATAATAAAAAATGCCAGATGTGCCTACAGCTGAGCTACAGTTTAACAAGGTGAGTGCATCTGCCCGTAGGTGAGCAGTGGTTTAACAGATGTAAAATGAGTGCCCAAAGGTGAGCAGTGGTTTAACACACTGAAACTGTGTGCCCCTAGTTGAGCTGAGCGTAATATGCGTGCTGACAGCCAAATGAAGCATAAACCAGCGTAACCCGTTTGCGCGGAGCTGCGCACCGCGCCAACAAGTTAACCAACGGGCAACGTTGAGAAAGCTGTAACAAAACTGCCTTTACACAGACACACCCCCTAGCCTGTCTAGACAGTCATAACATATAAAAAGCAGTGGCCAGGTTTGAACCCAGGATACTATGCACCATAGTCAAGGTACTGAACAACTAAACCATGACAGCTGTACTTAGAAATGCAGTAATAGCAAATATATAGGAATGAATAGAAAGTGGAGCATGACAAAGCAGGTTTTGTGAAGCTGATACAATTCCAAAATGGCCAATCACAGATAAGTGCGGGAAAAACGGCATATATAAGCCCCATAGGCGGGAATACACAGCATAAACGATGGTAGAACTAACTTGCAGCCAGAATGTCAGGAGTAGGTGAGGGTAGTTGCTTTCGAGCACAGAGGTGGGGCATTGAGGAGTCCAGATATATGGTCTGACTCCTTGTCCACAATCATGAGGCCCAACTCATGCAGGGCCAGGTCCTGTGAGGAGCATATAGGGCTGAGGCGTGGGATCGGTTGGCTCATGATCTCACCAGTGCCACAGGGATTCCAAGGACTGGTGAGCAGGTCTGTCACCACCATGCGGACCTGAAGAGACGTAAGCAGGACCAATTGAACCAACGCCCCACTACTGAGTAAGTTACATTTAATTATGTATGTAAGAAATTAAACTAGCTGATATTATGGAGATGTGTATTCCAATATTACTTCATTTATATTACAGCTGCAGGTGTCCGTTCTGTGAACTGCAGAGCCTATGGCAATAGGCTGGTGCGGTTGCGCCACCAGGCAGGTCAGTAATCCTCTCCCAGTAACTGTAAAGAAATATAAAAGTATGACAGTGAGCAAAAGAGTGCAGTGTAGTCACTAAGTAATAAAATGTGCAAGTAACAGTGTAAGAGTGTTTGCAAGTATTGCTTGATTACAAAAGTGTGTTGCAGTCTGTAATCCAAACAGAAAAATGAAAATGTCTGAAATAAAGTCTGAAATAAAGATGCCCCACCTGTAATATAATAGTACACAACCTGCAGCAGGCTGAAAAGTACAGCTGCAGAAGATGAGCAAATCACATGTGTGAAATATATCCCTGTTGAAATACTGAAACATGACAGAAGTGAGACTGCTGGAAAGGATTGTAATAACTACAGGTAAAACATGTCAATAAAGCCTAGAAGTAAGTACCATCCTGAATAGTAAAATTAAAACAAGTGAGAGAGTGTGAGAAAGAGTTATGAATCCACCAATAAAGTAGTAATAACCCCTGAATAAAGTATACTGCAGTCAGTACAGAATGAAATGAATGTGACAAGCAGAACCAAACTGCGAAATGTGTTCAAAATGTTGCTGCAGCTGGAATGTGTATCCCAAAATTTGGATATGTTGCTCTCAGTCTGCAATATGCAGATAGTATGATTGTCTGAAATACCAAACATCCACAGTTGTCTATAGCTATATAAAGCAAATGTAGCAGGATGATGTAGCTGAACAAAGCCAGATATGAACGTGTATGAATAACAATAAAATGTATATTGATGTAGCAGTAACAGTCCTATCACCAACTTGAAGTAGTTATCACATAGGAAACTGTAGGTAGAACAGTAGTGTGTATATATCTGCAGCTATTAGAAATGTACAGCATATGTATTGGTATTTGAAGGTGTTAATTATATTTTCTTCACCCTACCCTATAACCACATATAATCCATTCCACGTGAAATTGGTATGTGCAATCACAATTAACACCCCTGGACACTTGTCCTGTTGGGTCATACATATTTGCATGTACGTTGATGCATCTGCCCTGTTCATACATCCAAACCTGATGGCCTGTTGCCATCAATCAACCCTGCATGTTGTTGGACTGTGTATTGCTGTTCAAATTATGCATGTGTTATGCTCGCTGTTCAATGGTGTGAATATCTGGGTGTTTGGTTAATGGGAATACTAATGCATGCTGTTACAACTAATTGCGAATGGTATTGTATGTTACTAACCCAAACTGTCATGACATAATGCAAAACATAGGACGACAGGGAAGGCGGGTTCCAGCGGACCCACCTCTCCCACCTCAGCTGGCGAGTGCACCTGGCACTAGTGCCCAGTCTGGACCCTCCTCCGGTGGCCCTGTGCCACCTGTGGGTGGAAGCGCTGCAGGGGATGGGTCCCGTCCCCCCTCTGCAAGTGTGGCCGGAGGAGAACCACCACTCACCCTCCGTAGCGTCCGGACTGTGGTGCGTAGGGAGATCCGGGACTCTGTTCTTGGGCCCCTACACCAGCTTGAGGCACAGGTGGCACAACTTATGGGCATGCCTGTTGCCCGGCCTACACAGCCCCCAGCACAGCCCCATCCTGGGCAGTGAAGGAACAGTGGCAACTGCCCATGGGTGGGGATATCAGTTCCACTGTTGCCATCTGTGGGCTCATGGGCTCTGGATATCCAAACATCCGTCCCCGTCAATTGTGTAACCCCCCCACACATGTCATACACCACCCCTGTATGCGTCTTGTTTGTCTTGTCTGTTGACCTACCCAACCTACCTCCCCAGCTATACCAACTTCCTTTACCTGACATACCACTCTCACCTGAAAAAAAAAAAAAGGGCACTCTGTACCCACAACAAAATTACGCCCCATACATAGCTGCCCATTCCGCACACATGTCTGATGGACATGGAAACTATCAATTACAACTGGCTGTACAACAAGTATTATTGTTGTCCTGACACCTCTCTCAGGGGTGGAAGGTTTCAAATGTCACACCAAATTACAAACATATGCACAGCTGTTGCTGATGAAGAATTGGGCAGCTATGGGCCTTACCTACATCCCTCCTGCAAAACCCAAGCTTGTTTCCCTACTGTCTTACCCTCTTTGTGACCCCTTTTTCACCACTTTCCTGTCTCCCCATTTTCATATCTTTCAAAGAAAATAGCGCGGGTGTGCACCACAGTAAGCACTGTTAAGCGGTTGTAAGTGGGTGTGCGTGGAGCTGAAAGCCAGTGCGCATGCGGGAGCTCTGCGCAAACCAGCGCTAACCCGGTTACAACTGCTTAAAAGTGCCTTAGTCACTCTGATTGACAGGTCCTGTAGTCAGTTCAAAAGCAAAATAAAATCCCACTGTCATTCCCGAACCCAGGACCTTGGAAACAGTAGTCTGCATGACTTACCACTAAGCCATGACTGTTATACAAGAACATTGTGCTACAATAAATATATCATGTAATAGTAGGAATGAATGCAAAGGGAATATAGGATGTGCAGTACACAAACCATGTCATGTATATTTACTGTCAAATCTAGTGGATTTCTATAATAGTAGTGTGTGAACAGAAACAGCCATGCTAGTTGGAAGCTAGTAGGTAATAATGTCAGTTATTATACATATATAAATGTATGTATATATATATATATATATATATATATATATATATATATATATATAGTTGCAGGTGTCAGTGTACATACACACTTAGTACAGGAAACAGGAGAGATGAATGGAGAAATGTGAATCTACAACACAGCCTGAATCATGAGAGAGATACTAACCTTTACACTCACAGAACAGTGTCCACAGCATACCAGCATGGGCCCCGCCCTTACAATCTAAATGGGCAACGCCTATCTCACATACCCTTTTGTAGCACTGTCCTGAAATCACAGTGAGAACTGCAATCAGTACACAACTGGCTGCATGCAATTAGCAAATGCTGGCTTACAATTGGTGCAGAGGCCATCACATGGACTTATGCAGATACCTACAAAATCATCCTGTACTCCCACTCCACACATGCAATACTTTCATTGCACCGTCTGGAGGCAGAGAGAGAGAGAGAGAGAAAGAAAAAAAAAAGAAAAAAGAAAATAAGTACACAAACAAAAACACACGTAAGACAAATTAAGTTGAAGCTGTCATCAGTGTCAGTATCAAGCTGGGCTAGCAGCAGCAGGAAGCTATAGTAACAGTAACGCAACCAGCTGCGACAAACACAGGTAATGTAAAGTAACAAGTTAACAGTCTACATACTGTGAACCCTCCATATGTGTTATTGGTCTGTATCTATATGTATGTCTATGTAATACGTTGTGTGCACGTAGTTTCACCCAAAGGGGATGACTATACATTACATGTCATTCAGTGTTAGGCCATGATTCTGGCACCAGTTGTCCATTTCAGTGAGGCCTGTCTGTAGGATGTGTGTGTCAGCTGGTGTAACGACTATGGCGCTTAGTTCGCAGTCATCTGGGAACTTTGTCATCCACAACCTGCACATGTTTGCTTTCACATTTGAGAAGTAAATGCCAAACAAGAGGGGTCCTAGGACAGAGCCCTGTGGGATACCACATGTGACTGGCTTTGAGTCTGACATGGCTCCCGCAATATTGATATTATGGATTCTGTAGTTCAACCAGTGTGCAACCCATCATGTGACATATGTAGTAACATGTAAGCTGATGAGCTTGTCTATGATGCCTGAGTGGAGTACTGTATTGAAGGCCTTAGGCAAGTCCAGGTAGGCTGTATGGACTGTTTTGCCCTCATCAATGGCTGTAGTGACTGTTTTGAAAAGGTCAACCAGGTTCAAAAGGCAGGATCAGCCCATCACAAAGGCAAACTGGGTGGGATCAAGTGTCTGCAGGTACCCAATATCGCTGTATATGCGTCCCATAATGAATCATTCCATAGCTTTGCAGACCAGGCTGGTTAAGCTTATGGGGTGGTAGTTCCCAGGGTCAGTAGAGGTGCCTCCTTAGTGGAGTGGGACCACTGTTGCTGTATGCCAGTGTTCAGGTACATATCCCATAGTATGGCCAAGGTTAAATATCAGTCTTATATGCGGTTGCATCTCCTCTTGGATACATCCAGGGATACCATCAGGCCACATTGATGCTGTGTGTTCTGCTTTGCTGTGGGCGGCCCTCACCTGGACATCTGAGATGATAGGGAGGTTACATTCAGCTGTGATAAGTATTTCTAAGTGTGGGGGAGAGGGAGGGGGATATTTGCACTGAACCTGTCTGCCAGAATGCTGCCAATATCTGTGGGTTCAGTGAATGTTAAGTAGGTGTGTAGTAACTCAGAGCATATCTGAGGCTTTTGGTCCATATGTCTAACAAAACTGAAGAAGGCCTTGTGGTTATCTATAGTGTCCGTGGCCATTTCCCTCTCAGAGTTGGCCGTGGATGTTGTTATGAGAGACCGTAGCTTATTACCAGTGCTGACCACAGATGCCTTCCCTTTATGTGAATCTGCTCTGTCCTGCAGTAGCCTCCTTCTATCGTTATACAATTTGCCTTTGGTTGGGATCCACCAGACAGGATGCTTAACCTTTGTGCATAGGGTCTGGGTTAGAAATGTGTGTGCATGTCCCATGCATTCTTTGGGATGTCCAAGGGAAGCATTCGCAAAGGGGTCAGCATTGTGGGTTGTGGCTTCCACTGGCCCAGTGGGCTGCATGGATACCATGTCAGTCCTAACAAGTGAAAATATGTCTATTCACATATATATCAAAGTAGTCTACTGTGCTGGTGGTGGTGGTGGGATATGTATATCCAGGCCGATTAATTTGTGTCCAGATCACACTAGTGGATGGCGTTCCACATACAGTACCTTGGTATGAACTCCCAGAGTGAGGTTGTGCATTGGACCTGTCTCAGTGTGCTGACCGATGGGGCTTGGTACTATGTTGTATGGAATGTGGCAGGTATTGTTGCACAGGTGTTGGCTGAGCACTGATATCTGGCCATGTACATGTGTATCCACCAAGAAACACACACGTGCTACATATGGGTGTAGTAGTATATCACTACAGTTGAGTATCATGTATAGTATGTGTGCCATATATTGCTGACATAGTTTGCTGATATCCTGTTTGTGTTCTCTTTCAGGGACATGGCGTCAGCGAAATCCTGCCTACTCTGCTGCAGAAGATGAAGAGATACACCAGAGCCTGGTGCGGGATTATGACATACTGTTTTCCGCACCAGCCAGAATCAACAGGAGATGGCTGCACTGTGGCAAGACCTTGTCCGTAGGATAAATGACATTGGCACGCATAATAGGACATATGAGCAGGTACGACATCACTGCAGTGATTTAATCAGAAATGTCCGTCAGCGTGCGTCGGATATCCACAGGCAACAGGTCACCACAGGAGGTGGGGTGGCCACACATCCCCCCCTCACCAGACTGGAGGGGCTACTCCGAAGTGTTGTGGCTCCAGCCCAGGAACATCAACAGCAACACACCTGCATTATGATGGAGGCTGGATCCACACAGCAACACGACAAGGAGCATGCAGGTAATATGCCATATGTACACTTGACTGTTCTGTACACTGTTAGTTTATGCATGTGTAAGGTGTGTCCTTGGTATGTAGCTGTCAACATAGTATGTAATTGTGCAGGTGTGATATTGCCAATATCAGCAGCTGACATGTGAAAGGCAACTGGTGTACTACTGAACTGTATCATACGCAGTATCAATGGCACAGTTGTGCCCACTGACATTAATCCCCTCATTTCTGCAGGTCCCTCCGGTGTTACAGCAAGGCAGCCCATCCATGCTGGTGAGTGTGTTTTAACAATACCTATAATAGTCCTGATAGTGCTAGTAATAATAGTGTAACTCAGTAGTGCTCTGTGTGTATACTGCGGGGTGTGCATGTGTGCATGTGTGCGTGTGTCCACGTGTGCATGTGTGCGTGTGCATGTGTGCCTGTGTCCACGTGTGCATGTGTGCCTGTGTGCATGTGTGCCTGTGTCCACGTGTGCATGTGTGCCTGTGTCCATGTGTGCATGTGTGCATGTGTCCATGTGTGCACGTGTCCACCTGTGCACGTGTCCACATGTGCATGTGTGCCTGTGTCCACGTGTGCATGTGTGCAAGTGTGCATGTGTGCCTGTGTCCACGTGTGCATGTGTGCATGTGTGCATGTGTCCACGTGTGCATGTGTGCATTAGTGCATCACTGGTAAAATTGTGTAGACATTGTAAACTGTGTTTCCTGTCTTCCTCCCACAGGTTCTGGTGCTGCTCTGGTGTCCTGCAGCAGGGAACCTGAATCTGGTGCCACAGGTACTGATAATGATGATAGCTGTATAATGGCACAGGAAGGTGTGTCAAGGTCCGTCATTGGTCAGCCAATTGACAGTACACAGCTGTCAACTCCATCATTGCGCACAGTCATCCTGCCAGTACATCCTATGTCACCATTGACCCTAGGTGATGGACAGGATACAGTGGGCACTGACCAGGGTAATGTGGTATCTGTGGCACATGCTTCCCCACACAGCAGCTATGGGCAGGGTCCTGAGATGGTAACGCACAGAGAGTTGCCCATGGTTTCTCGTGGGGGCATCCGTGGGCGTACTGCCTCTGGCAGATGTGCCCAAAGAGGTCTGTCAACCTCAGCTATGTTTCGGGCTGTCATGCAGGCACAGTCACGTATGGAAAGGTACACCAGACAGGGCACATCCATGACTGACAGTATGCGTGACATCGCGGATGCTATCCGTAATTTCACCGATGTCATAGACAGACGTTGTGGGGACATATTACAGCAGTTCCACAACCACATGTCCATGAGCCAGGGCAATGGTGGACGGTTGCGGCGTCGACGTGGCCGTATGCCAGCAACAGCAGCAGCTGGCAGTCGGCGTGGACGACAACAGGCCAGCGGACACCCCCATAGTGCCAGCAGCAGCCCCAGCAATGCTGGGTCTGTGCTGTCATCAGACCGCCCCAGGAGACCACGTGCACGTGGCTCTGGACAGTCCCAACAGGGACCTGTGTCCAGTCAACACACTCCCGCTTCTGATGACAGTACCCAGTCTGGCTTAGTACCGGATACGGTCCGTAGCACCCCTGCCAGGCACAGGTACCGTGTCCGTGCCCACAGACACTGATCTGTATGACCTGCCAGGTGCAGTCTGTGGCTGTTCACAAACTCCAGTATATGGCAGCCATGAGGTGGAACTGTGTGCATGCATACACACATGCGAAATGTTAACACCTAGGGCTACTACATACACACACACACTGCACCAACAGTGCCCCACCCTGTACTGCTGTCCCTCACCAACACACATACACATACATGTCAATTGGTGGTATCAGTGGCACACTCAGGCATACCTAATTCACACCCTGTGCATATGATGAAACTGTGCCACCTCCTGCAATCTCCAACATCAGTGCAGGAACAGGTAAACACGTTGCTGATGCACAGGGTGACTACATAGAAGTGTATTACTAGTATCATGTTGGTAACAGTACAGTGTGCTGATATGATTGTATGTATATCCCAGCATGTCTGATGCAGTAACTGTATGACTGTCCTGAATTGTTATCTACACCCATAGTAAGTACCATAGTGTAACAGCTGCATATTATTGCATACCGGTGGTAAGGATGTCAACAGATAGCCACATACATAGGTAGCACAGGGGAGAAGCTAATGCAAGTAGTTATACGCAATGATGGACATGTACAGTAATGGTGGCATGTTGTCCACAATGACTATGCAATGTGGATGTTTGCGCATGTTGATATGTGTGCAGTACCAATTTAATACAAATTACAATTAAATATGACATAATATCAGTTCTACCATGGACATCTGAGCTGTGCATTCCTGGGTACATGTTGATAGTGCCTGCATATTTGCACTGTTACCTACTGGAAGTGTTACCCCTTCTTTGTTGTACAATGGACTACTTCTAGCCCTGCTTACTGTAGCTTTGTTTGCATGCATGTTTGCTTGAGGTTCCCTGGAACACTGATTCCACCTGCAATGCAGAGTTACAGAGCTTCTGTGGATTCCTAGTGACATCTGCATAGTGTACTATACGTATGTCAATTTTCCACCTGACAGAACATCACTGTCTGTCCTGTTCACATGTACGTTGCCTGTGACACATTGCATAAGACTTACCTGGCATTTACCCACGTGTGCAGTCATATATGCCAGTGCTATGAAATCAGTAGCAGTACACCCACACATACTCACCTTCAGTATGTTGTTCCCCATTGGCCCTATGTGTTGGTAATCACCATGGCAATCACACTACTATGGTAGCATGTGCAAAGGTAACCTGTGAATCACCTCTATGGTCCAGTTGTGGTTTATGTGAGTCATGTGGCAATGTCACAGCTGCCACATGTATGCAGTCAAACCTCTCTCCTGGCCAGGAACGTACAACACATGTGTGAGATGCCACCACATAGCCAATCTGGGGACTGAGCACTCTGAACCCAGTACTGCCATACCCTGTCAGGTGACATGACATACTACAGTGACTACAATACCAGTCTGACATAGACCCGCACTGACAGCAATCCAAACACACTGGGGCATACTTGGAGACTCAGAATAGCATCCTGCCTGAGCATCACACACCTCCGCAGCTGGCACACAGGCATACGTTAAGTCGGAACAGAGCACATGCCACACATGGCACACACATCCTGTGTGCCATACACTCACAGCCTGTAGGGCTACACAACACACCTGCTACAGATGTGTCAGGTACCTCTCTTGGCCTCTGCAGTGGGGTCCCGCTCAACAGGCTGTACATGGTGAGGGTCACAGTGATATGCCCATGGGGCACTATGGTCCACAACAAAACACATGCATACAGGTCAGTCAGAGGCATGGACACATATGACTCAGTCATTGTCCATGCCACTATGGATGACCTGAGACATACCTCCCTGGACTACATGATAGGGAACATAGAAGGGCTCTCTCAGCATGTGGCACGGGCCAGTATGAGCCTGACCTTGGTTGCCATCATACCCTAACCAGGTATGTTACCACAATATGTAGGAAGGGTGTTCTATGTCTACATTCTGCTCAATCTCCAATGTCATTCATAGGGTATACAATGGCTGTCAATGTGTGCTTACATGCTAGGGAAGCCACAATGATTTGTGAGGGGCAGCTTGCACGTGACACCCATGGGCCATTGTATATTGGCGAAGCCCCTTGATACACACATAGTGCCTTTTGCTGCAGGACACGGATTACATAGCTACCTCCGCGGGTATCACACGGGATACGACACTAACAGTAATGCTACACAACACCAGCAGTGTACACCGCAAGATGCATGCACTGGACACTGTCCTCAGCACGGTAAACTGCAATATCTGTGCAGTACCAGATTCCTGATTCACGGATCACAGGTGCAACCCATCACTGCCAGGTTATACCTCATACCATGCCTGTCGTCCCCTACACATGTAACACACATGGACAGGGGGGTGGTATCTCAAGGCACCACAGATACACACACCTCCAGGTTGTTGGCACAGCACAAAGCATCAGGGCCTATCCATGAGCAGCTAACAGTGTGTTGGGCTGCCTTCTGGTTCATAGCCTGGCACACACAACCCTCCCATACACAGAAAACCCACCTGTCCTCCCTAACAACACTGGCAATATGACATTCTCTAGAAATGTCTTTATATGGCTGGACTGCATCCAGCCAAACATTGTGTGTGAGCATTACTGTAGCTACAACACACTAGCTGAAAGGTTCCCAGCATGTAGTCACTGAATTGCAGTGGAACAACATGTTACCACTCCCACAACAGGTGGGAACATGCAGCACCTGTTCATCGACTACATGTAGACTATATGGCCCAAACCAGATGTGTATCCCTTGCTGTTGGGATTATACCATATACAACTCACACTGTATATACACATACCGCATGCGGCCCCTGCACAGTAAGACACAGTCATAATGTTATGCATTGCAAATACCATTTATCCACTTGAGGCACGTGTCAGACATGGTAACTACTGAAGGTCACAGGTATATATGTGTATGTGTCACACATATACATCATGTGTGCATTGCCATTGCTGGTTTAAGCAATGTCATGCATTGTTATGAACAACAACCCACACATGGTCATATTGTGTGACACAACCACATGTGGCATTTGTGGGTTTCCAACACATACCTATCTGTGCTCTGACAGTGGTAATAGACCCAGTACCAGAGCGCACTATTGGCATTACTGGGAAATTAGCCCTGTTTGGCTGTACTGATAGTGTGGTGACATCACCTGTGTTTACTGGGGGAATATGCAGCATCTGGTGTATTGTAGTAGTTGCCAAAAGGAACTGTTCTCTCACACTTGCAATTACACACACCCTACTACCCCCCCCGACACACACACTTGCTATTTGCAGGATTCATACCCCTACCTAACTATGTCACGACACGTGAGAGAGACGCATTAGCGAAGCACACTATTCAGATTACTAGGAGGTTCCTCTTCTCCGGCTGTACTTATAGGGTGCTGACATCATCAGTGTTTGGAAAGGGTAATGTGCATCATGTAGTGTGTTCTCCTGATTGCCAAAAAGCACATGTCTTTCATACAGAATTGCACACACACAAACTCCCCTCATCCAAACACACACACTTGCAGGTTTCAAACCCCTACCTAACTATGTTATGACACTTGAGAGAGACGCATTAGCAGAGTGCGCTATTCGGATTACTGGGAGGTTTCCCTTCTCCAGCTGTACTTATAGGGTGCTGACGTCATCAGTGTTTGGAAAGGGTAATGTTCATCATGTAGTGTGTTCTCCTGATTGCCAAAAAGCACATATCTTTCATACAGACTTGCCAGCACACACACTCCCCTTATCCACACACTTGCCATTTGCAGGATTCAAACCCCTACCTATGTTATGACACTTGAGAGAGACGCATTAACAGAGTGCGCTATTCGCATTACTGGGAGGTTTCCCTTCTCCAGATGTACTTATAGGATGCTGACATCATCAGTGCTTAGAAAGGGGAATGTGCATCCTGTAGAGTGTTTTCCCAGTTGCCAAAAGGGGCATTTCCCTCACACAGACTTGCACGCACACTAACCCCCCTCCACACACACTGGGCCATTGCAGGATTCAAACCCCTACCTAACTATGTTATGACACTCGAGACGGACGCATTAGCAGAGCGTGCTATTTGCATTACTGGGAGGTTTCCCTTCTCCTGCTGTACTTATAGGGTGCTGACATCATCAGTGCTTAGAAAGGGGAATGTGCATCCTGTAGAGTGTTTTCCCAGTTGCCAAAAAGGACATTTCCCTCACACAGACTTGCACACACACTAACCCCCCTCCACATACACTGGGCATTTGCAGGATTCAAACCCCTACCTAACTATGTTATGACACTCGAGACGGACGCATTAGCAGAGAGCGCTATTCACATTACTGGGAGGTTTCCCTTCTCCTGCTGTACTTATAGGGTGCTGACATCATCAGTGTTTAGAAAGGGGAATGTGCATCCTGTAGAGTGTTTTCCCAGTTGCCAAAAGGGACACTTCCCTCACACAGACTTGCACACACAACAACCCCACTCACCCACACACACACACACACACACACACACACACACACACACACTGAGCAGTTGCATGGTTCAAACTCCTACCTAACTATATTATGACACATGAGGGAGACGCATTAGCAGAGCGCGCTACCCGAATTACTGGGCATCTGTTCTGCACCTGCAGTATTTATAGGGTGCTGACATCTTTATTTCTACAGAGGTATGTACATCTAGTACTACCTGTCAGGTGGGGGATAGCATATATATGCATTTGCAGCCACCTACTTCAGGGTCAGATATGCACATCGCACTGGCAGGTTATGTTCTATACCATGTTTCATGACCACAGGACCTGTAACACACAACACAACCAGTCCAGAACACCCTCCCACATCCAGGACACACACTTTGCTTCCCTGGGAACAGTGCCGGGATATGCAGGTGTTCACATACACCATTCCAGTTGTTAACATCAGGTACAGGCATATTGTGTGTGGGAACTACTCAGGCCTCTACAACATTACCCTACAGCCACTACAATTTGTGGGTCCATGTGCTATGGCAGAACCACTCACCACAGCCACATGGGGGAATACATATTGCACCTGTCCATCTGCAACATGGGTACTCACTGTTCCACACCAGAGGTAGACCACCATTGTTGATATCTGACCATACCCACCTTTCCCTGGACATCCATATCCCATCCCACCCCCAGGCAAGGTTGTCACTGCAAACAAACTGTATTTAGCACAAGCAGACTCTACACTTGTGAAGACTGGGGTGGAAGACTTCAAAGGACCCATGCTGGGGGACTATACTGGCCACTCTGCATAATCCTTGACAATTGCATTCTATGAGCATGTGTAAGGTTTGCATTGATCATGCTATCCCACATATACCCATGACTGCTCCACAACAGGACACCTGTCAGGTGTACACCAGCCATATATGAGCTGTCCAACAGACAGAGTGAGCTAATACATTGCAGAGCTGTAGCCCACAGAGGGAGGACATCTCTGAACAGTACCGGCACGTCACTTCAATCCCACATAATCATCACAACACAGTGTTGACAGTGAAATTGCCCAGACAATGCAGATAGGGCTCCCCTCAGTCTGTTATTAATGCCCACTTACTGTTAGAGGTCCTCAGCAACCCTCTTCCAGCACACACCAACAACATGGATGTGGCTTAGCACATTCAAACCCTGGGATCTCCACTGTGTCCCTGCTTGACAGAGGCATAGCACACTAGCCTCACACGTTGCCTTATGTGACCTACTTTACAGTGGCACAGTAGCCTACTGTACTGGGGATGCAGACGCCAAGCACACTCTGGCTAAGCTGTCATTCCCTAGGGCAAACAGCCTAGTATTGACCTCTACACCCATATGTTTAATTGTCAGATGCACAATATTTGTTGCTGTTAGACTGTTTGCAGGTCTTTATTGCCATAGCATTCCCTGTTTCTATGAACAACTTGTGTATCTGTGGAAGATGTTTGAATATGAGGGGGATCCACTATATCACTTATGTCTCTGTAGTCATTTACTGTGTGCACTGGGCAGATTGCTGTGTTGTGGTTGGTTCCTGGAATGACACGTACAAATACCAGATATGTGTGGCCAACTGCTAAACGGAGATATGGCCTAAGTGTGTGAGCATGCCCAGTTCAGCCTTTCCATGGCATGTTGTCTGACATATGCCTCATTTATCAAAGTGTGCGAGCATGCCCAGTGTGAGCTTTCCATATGTTGAACTCTGCAGTCCACCACATATTTGGGTGAGTGTGAACTTCAACAATATCTCACATTTATGGTTGTGTGTTGGGTGTCATGTTGTGTACTTACTGGCCAACTGCTTCGTGTCTGACCACAACAGGGATTATACTGTGCCTGCAGGGATTGCATGGGATACTTTGCATACAGTTGTCAACTTCCTTTCATAATGACCTAACACTGTAGTACCGTATAGTGTACTGGTTCAGTACTTTCACTGTGGTGGACAGTATCCTGGGCTTTAGTCCTATCACTGCTTTAAATCTTCATAGTGAGCACAACAGACTGTGTAGGGGCCAGTTGTGAACATATGACCATGTTGCATTATGTTCAGATATGGACTACCTAAACCAGGCTTGTCCAACATTGGTAGTGTATTCCATAACATAGGTGGACATTGGCAAACACTAGCGATGTGCCCTAGGCCATTTCTGATGCTAGTCAGAGAGTGTGTTTGTCCTTCGACACACATTGTAACTGGAGTTTGCCATGGCATATGTCATGGTTAGTATACTGTGCCTCCGTCTACCTGTGACATAACAGTGATACCCAGGGTAAACCTACCATCTCCCATCCACTCATCAAGATTCCTCTTGAGGAGTGTCGATGGGTGACTCTCTGGCTAACCTGTACTGGGAGTTTACTCAAGAGTGGGGGTGGCTTCTGTGTTATGGATCATTCAGTACAGCTTGTCCTATGTACGTCAGTGCTGGGGGTTCAGGTCTCTCATGTGCATAGCTCACTGCCGTTCAGATTGTACAAGGTGCAGCATGTTCATTGATTCCAGCTTGGACATGGCTTTATACATCAGGCACAGCTTGCCTCTGGGTGGGCAGTATGGCTGTGTGTGGAGCTGCAGTTTGTTTAATCAGGCAACACATGGCATCTGTTCAAGCTCTTTGCTACTCCTGGTGAGGTACTGTTGTGGACTTTACAGTTGATGGAGGTGTCTGCTTTGGTACATCCCACAGGGGCTATTGTAGTCAATTGTGACACTGATGAAGGATGACTGCAGAGCCACAGTGACCTCCACTTATCTAGATCTGACAACCTTCATGATTAGGTGGGTATATGGTATGTTTCTGTGAACACTACAGCCACATGTTTGTCCAATGCAGGATATCTATCACCTTGTGTCCCCAGGTCTCTCATTACATGTTAGGTACGTAATGGGTTAACACCTGTGTGGTAATTGGTGGGCACTTACTGTATATCCACGGTGGTTGCTATACACATTTCTGCAATTAGCTTGCTGACATGGCTATGGCACCAGTTGTCTGTTTCTATGTGGCCCTTTTGTGGGTAGCTATGGCACCAGTTGTCTGTTTCTATGTGGCCCTTTTGTGGGTTGCTTGTGTCAGCTGGGGGTCAGATATGGTGGGCAGTTTGTACTCCTCTGCATACATGTTCAGTCACAGTCCTTCCATGTTGGCCTGTACCTATGGGACATATATACGGAACGAGGGAGGTCCCAGGACCAAGCCTTATGGGATGCCACTTATATCTGGTTTGTAGTCTGACATGGATGCAGCATGTCTGACCATGTCAGTCCTGTCCTTGGTCTGGTTTGCAACCCCTCTACTGACATAGGGGTTTATATTTAAGCTGGTGAACATATCCATACTGAACACGTAGGGTATTGTATGGAAGCATTTGCCTGGTCCAGCTACGCTGTGTGGACCACATTGCCCTCATCAATGACCTTAATGACTGTTTCAAATGGGTCAAACATGTTTAGGGGCAGGATCTGCATTTACGACAGCCACACTGGGTAGGGTCCGGTGTCAGTAGGTCCCCGATAGCTTTATGTCTGCAGTACATGCTGATCCTTTCCATAGCTGTGCAGACCAAGCTTGTCAGGATCCTGGGGTGGTAGTTTGCAGTATCCATTCAGGCAACACCTTTGTTGAGAAGGACCACTGTTGTTGTACACTGCTCTTTGGGTACATATCCTGTGGTAAGGCTGACACTGAGCAGTAGTGTGATTTGGCATTCCATTCTTCTTGGAGTCCATGTTGGACTCAGCCCAGGACACCATCTCATACCTTTGCTGCTGTATGTTTTGCTTTGTAGATGATGGCTGTTACCTCAGCATCTGCAATGTCAGGGGGCCAGCAGTCTGCTGGGATAGATATTTTGCATTCTGGGGGGGGGTTTGCACTGCACCTGTCAGGTTGTATGTTGGCAATATGTGTGTGTTTGGTATGTTGTTTGTAATATTTGTGTGATTCGGAGTATATCTGTGAATTCCCAACATGGTTCCTACCATCAGTTGAGTAAGCCTTGTGATTATCCTTAGTGTCCTGTACAATTTGTATCTTCATAAGTTCACAGGTTCATACTAGGCTATCCACCCTAGGGCATTTGTAAGCCTAGCCAGAGTGTATGTGTCTTTCGCCGCCCCTTGCTATGTGAATAGTATGGCCATTTATGATTTACTTTACTGTGCCTCTGTCTGGACATGACACAGTGAAGACCCCCAGTGTACATCTACGATCATCCATCCACTTGGCAATATTCCTGTTGAGGGGTGTCAGTGAGGGGCTCTGCCTAACATGGAGTGGGATCCTGTTCCAGGGTGTGGGGAGCCTCTGGGTTATGTATCTGTCCCTCCAGCACATCCTATTTCATTATGTGTTGAGGTTGACATCTGTTACTCTCACAGCTCCAATGGCTTTGATTTCCTGGGGTGGAGCATGTCCATTACTCCTGTGTTGGACATGGCCTTGTACAGCAGACATACAATGCCTCTGTGTAGGCAGTATGTGACTGCATTCAGCTGGGGTGTCTACAGCCAGGCAGCATATGACATATATTTGAGACCCTTTATCCTCTTGGTGAGGTACCTTTGAGGTCTTTCTAACCGCTGCAGGTGTCAGGTAAAGTACATCCCATATGAGTCATTGTACTAGATTATGGGTCTGATAAGAGAACAGTACAGGGGCACAATGACCTCTGTTGATGTAGATGTGAATCCTTTCATGATACGGTGTCCAATATAGACAGTCTTCCTAGCCACATTGGCATTGTGAGTGTCACATAACGGGTTACTGTCCACTTGTGTCCCTAGGTCCCTGATTACTCCTTGCATACATAATGGTTTACCACCTATGTGGTAATTTGTGAGTACCTTGTTTGGTATTTGGTGGGACATTCATACTGTCCAGTGTCTTCAGGACATCTGGGTGGGGTTCCTGTGTGTGAGAGTGTGGTCTGTCGCATGCTACAGACTGTACAGCAGTTCTGACTACAGTTAGGTGCACATGGGTGGTCTCTGCTGCTTCGTGCATTGTCAGTTACCTGGCCGTATGGGTGTCTGTGCTGCATATGGATACTCCCCCTCCTTTGATGTTTTGGTCCAGGTGTTGGGGCCATAACGCATGATATGAGGTATAACCTGGTAGTGCTGGTGTGCTGTCAGTAGGCTTGCAGCAGGTTTCTGTCACTGCACAGACATCGATGTTCTCCATACTGGGAAGTGCCTCAGGAGTATGCATATTGCAGTTTACACATCTGGCATTGGTCAGCATTACCCTTATGTTTCTTACCACTTATGTTTTCTAGGGTGGTGGGTTAGTCTTTTCAGCCTTGCCTACGTACGGCTCTATGGAGGTGGCAAAAGCCTTATCCAATAGCCAGACGCCCAGGGGTAACAGGTGCAAGCCATCCCTGGAACAGCAGCATGGCTTGTCATGCATGACATCTCAAGCAGACAGACATTAGATCCTCTTGGACTGACAGCTGTAATTGTGCCACCTGTTAAAGCTGATCATTCTGTGTTTGTACTGTGGCATCATTCTTGGTGAGGGTTAGATGCTGCAAATGGCCAGTGTCATACCGGCCTGGAGTACATACTCAGAGAGCTCATCCATGTCTCTTTTCATGTAGTCCAGGGAGGTACATCTCAGGTCATTCACTCCAGCATGGACAATGACTGCATCATATTTCTACTTGCTTTGGGGTGACCTGCATACTTGTGTTATGTGGCGTATTGTAGCAGCCTACAGGCAGCTTACTGTACCCTTTCCCTTGTTCAGTCTGGTGAGTGGGACAGCAGTGTGTCTGCCTATAGAGACACCTATTACAACTGTATCAGGCATGTTGTTTCTCCTTCTGGCCTGTGACTGTTTGGCACACCAGCTTTGTGTACTATGTGTTGCATGTGCTATGTTTGGAGGTTGTGGTTGCTTGGGGTCTGCTTTGGAGGCCTCTGTTGGTGTGGTGTGTTTGTAATTAGGGCCTCCGGGAATGTTTTTCTGTGTTTATGTGTTTGGTTTACAGTTGTGATAGGTCTATGTGGGACTGGGTTTGTGGTGTGTGTGGTTACCTTCTCCTCCTGACTAGTTTTGACAGTACTGAGTTGGGGAGCTCAGCTCAGCCTCCGGTTTGGATAAATGGTTGCATCTCTCACATGTATTTGTATTTATTGGGGGGAGTTGAGGGTTGTCTGTGTACTTGGGGCAGGTGTAACATTGCCTCAGGATTCACAGATTCTACATGTTGTAGCTGGCCTTAGTGGATTGTATGTGTGGACATATTTTATTGCCATACTACTGATCAGTGATTACTTCCCTTTTTATGTTTGCTCTATCATGTAGTAGCTTCCTCATTCTCTTGCATGGTTTGGTAATGGCTGGAGTTCAGCATGCCAGATGCCTGCGTGTATGGCATTGTGTCTTGTTGTTATTTGTGATTGCATAATCCAAGCATTCCTGGCTGTGTTCATGGAATGCCTGTATAACAGCTTCTGCGGTGTGTCCCATATGTTGCACCTGCACAGGGCCTTTAATGGATTAAACATCAGTTTGGAGGGGTGCAACTTATGCTTTACACATGTTTTTCACTGTGGTTTTCTGGCCAGGGACTGTGGTCAGGATGTGTATATCCGGTGTGATTACTCTATGGTCTGGTCTTACCAGTGAGGGATACACTTCTCATTTTGCCATCCAGTACACATGTTGCTGATTATCACATCCAGTATGCTTACCCCTCTTGTGGGAGTGGTACGTTGTTCCTGGGCATTTTGGTTTATGGATTCTAGGAACTTTTCTCCTACAGTGTTGGTGCTAGTATAATGCTCCCAGTGTATGTCTGGGTATTTTCAGTCAACCAATATAATGTGGTTTGGGGGGCTTGATATATTCATGTATTCCAACATAGGCCAGGTGCAGTTCCTGGTGTTAGGACAGTAGTCTGTAGCAGGCTATATACTGGGAGGCGGTTTTAGCCACTGGAACTTGACCATGGCTAGTCCATACTGCTTCTTGTTGTGGTACCAACATGGGGGTGTGGTTATCCTTGACAATTATTGCTAGTCACCCTCTTTTTGTAGCTTGTTCCATGTTTTGAGGCTGTACAGCACAGTATGAGGTGTAACCTGGTAGTGTTAGGGTGCTGATGTGAGCCTTGACCCAGTTTTCTATTACAGGACAGATATCAACATTCTCCATACTGTGTGCGTTTACACTGCACGCATCTTGCTGTTTAGACTTCTGGCATTGGGTAGCATTACATCTAGGTTCCTATCCCTTGTGGTACCTATGAAGGTGGGTTTGTGTTTTGAGACTTACCTATTCAGGGCACGCTGTGGGTACTGACAGCCTTTGCCAGTATCCATGAGGCCTGGACTGATAGGTGCACACCACCCCTAGCAGGTGGTGCATTATGTCATGCTCAGCATGTCATCCCAGGCTGAAACACATTGGCTCCCCTTTGACTAACTGCATTACTTCAGCCAATTATTGCAATTGATCATCCCATCATCATATTGTGGTTTCATGCTTGGTGAGGGTGGATGTTAGTCAGGGTCCTCAAGTGTGCATATAGTACATGGTGTTACATTACTTAACACATGGCATTCATGCCTCAGGTGGTGCTGCAGGGCTGCCTCTGTCAGATGCACGTATTACACTCCCTGTACATGTTTGAGAGCAGGTCATGTCATTTTAGGCATCCCTGTTATTATTTGAGTGAGTCAGAGAGGGGTATCATTCCCAGGGTTCCTACTGAGCCAGTGTATGTGCTATGCGTTGCCTCTTTGCCAAGGCCAGGGCATACTGGGCATGCCTCCTTCTGCCTACTGGGGCAGGCACAGGTTGTTCCTCCTCCGAGTCACGCTCTGCCTGTGATGGCCTTGGCAATGGTGGGGGGCTGTTTGGCCCGGCCCTATGCTGGTCCTGCTGCAGCTGTTTTCGCAAGATCATATTATGTAGCATAGCACATACCATGACAATTTGGGTACATGTAGTTGGTGAGTACTGCAAGGCTCCACCAGATGTGTCCAGACACCGGAACCGTGACTTGAGCAGCCCAAACACACGCTCTATTACATTACGTGTTTGTGCGTGTGCCTCATTATGGCGTTCCTGTTCAGGTGTGTGTGCATTTCTGATGGGTGTCATCAGCCACGGCTCCAGTGCATAACCTGCATCCCCCACTAGGTGTCCGTGTGGGATGTCCCCATTGGCAAATGTCTGGTACAGCTGCATCAAATA
The DNA here is from genome assembly GCF_019279795.1 of Protopterus annectens. Taxonomy (NCBI): domain Eukaryota; kingdom Metazoa; phylum Chordata; order Ceratodontiformes; family Protopteridae; genus Protopterus; species Protopterus annectens. The sequence continues at coordinate 1,797,036,895 of NC_056733.1, read as the reverse complement.
CCAGATGTGGGAATCATGGTAGCTCCCAGGGCAGCCAGCACACACATTCATTATTATGCCCTGGGCATCACACACGACCTGGCAGTTGATGGAGGGGAAGCCCTTGCGGTTAATGTAGGCCCTACCCCGCTCACCGTCTGGTGCTTTTATGCGTATGTGCGTGCAGTCTATTGCACCCACTACCTCAGGGTATTCCGCTATTTGCTGGAAGAGACGCATATTGCTGGTCAATACCTCACAGGCATTGGGGAAATATACATGATCACCGACATGTGCTGACATGGTACCCTAGAGGCTGATGCCTGTGATATCCCCATCATATCACCAGTTGGTCTCTGGAAGGTACCTGCTGCTAGTATTCTTAGGCCAACACATACCTTGGTTTCCACTGGGATGGGTTCCCCTCTGTTGGTTCTGTGTGTGAGGCGTGGCCTGCACAGCTCGACAATTTGCTGCAGGAGATCTCTGTCCACTCTATAGCGCTCTACTATCTCCAGCTCATGGAACCTGTGGTAGGTGACCCTGGGCCTGTACACTCTTCTCCGTCTCCTCACTGTGGGTTGTCTGGCACCATCTGCATTATCACCACCCTCAGCAAGTCACCTATGTCTCATTATGACAGCTATGGCAGCCCCTAGCATTTCTGCTCTGAGTTCAGCTTTTTCAGTTTTCACTTCTAATAGCTTACTCCTGTCTTGCAGTGCCTCTTGAGAGATACATCCTGCACTGCTGTTTGCAGAGTTTTAAGTGCTTGGCTGAGCTACTTTTCTGCCTGTGTAATTGCCTGCTGCTAATTGTTTTCACCTGCTAGCTCCAGCAGTATTCCCTGCTAGCTTCCTACTAATTCTGTTGCTTCCTTTTTCCTTTATGTTTCCTCAGGGGGGAGCTACGTGCATACCAGCAGAAACACACTCACAGTGGCTTACACGCGCGCACACATGCTTACACGGTTCGGAATCTGCTTATTCGGGTTAAAACGCGCGCACACCAGCGCAAACATTGTTACAAGTCTGCCAATAGGCTCCCACATGCTCAGTCTGCCCTACATGCGCGCACACTAGCGCAAACAGTCTTACAAGTCTACCAACACGCTCCCACATGCTCAGTCTGCCTTACACATGCGCACACTGTCCTACTCACTCCTCATGGTGCGCACACGTGCGCATGCACGCCCAGCAAGAAACTTTGGTATAAGTAACAGTGTACACCTTCCATTTCTTGACTTTCCCATGCTTATCTTGTGGCACTCCCCTTTCCATGATCTGTGTCTGTCATCTGTCATGTAACACTGACCTCCAATGAACTGCATTTCTTTCTACCATTCCCCCCTGTGATGTCACCTATCTCCTACTCTATTCCTCCCCTTTATGTATCTCTTACACTACTCAGAATGTGCTCATTTGCTATGTGACAGTGGGATTCAGTATCCTAACCCTCATTTACATCAGATTGCCTACTAATGCTTAGTTACATGTCTTAGACTCAGCTTCCCCCCTTAGCAACCACTAAACGGTGGCCATGTTGTTTTTGGTCTGCTGGTCCCTGCATTGTAATTCCATGTATTGCATAAAACCCACATTTGTGGGTTTATAACCTTCATTTTTATGTTTTATACAGCGCAGCCCGTTTGCGCGGGGCTGCGCTGCATTTAAACATCGTCAATCGCTGAAAAAAATATATATTTTTTTTAATATTTGCATCGGGGTACCTTGTCAATGGCCACATATTTGGCCATTGGCATGCTGCCTGACACATATGCACCCTTTATTTGGAGCTGACATGGCTCCATTGTGATTTTTGCAGAAACGTACTCAGTTGTCAACTGAGTACATTTCTGCAGCTAAAACGGCTCTTACACGGGCTTTCTGTTTTGTGGATCACTACTCTACCTCATTTGCATGCCTTTCGGCTGCAAGTGAGGTATTTAGCATATCCACACCCAGTCCATGTAAGAGACGTTTTAGCTGGTCTCTTACACGGAGTTTCGGGCTGTTCCTGGATCGCGAGGCTTGCATGGAGTGTTACACGTCTCTTACACTTCGTGCAAGCCTTCGTGAATCCTGCCCTATATGTAAAATGGTTGCATTATAATCTCATACAAGAAATGCAAAACAGCACCAAGAAATATATTCTGATATTACTTCCAAATGTGCATACTGTTTTATTTTCTTCAAGTATGTGTGTGTGTGTGTGTGTGTGTGTGTGTGTGTGTGTGTGTGTGTGTGTGTGTGTGTGTGTGTGTGTGTGTGTGTATGTGTGACTTTTTGATGTTACAACAAATATAAATCTTTAAACAAAAACATGAAAATAGTATGGAATAAAGCCTGGTCTTCTTTGACAAGAAGGTTTCCTCTGAATATTTTTTTTTCCAAATGTTGATGCATGAACTACAGGGTTACATATACCTGATGAGATGAGTGTTAGTCTCTGTGGTTTCTTAATAAAGTCTTGCAACCAATTGTTTGCAATTATCTGTTTCAGACAGCAAGATAACAAACTGCATTCTAGGGATATGAATTAAACAGAGTGGATAAATGGAAGATGGCAGGCAGTTGAAGATCTCTGGATGGCTTAAGCTTTTCCTGGGCACCCAAATTATTCTTGTAAGACTTTCCTTTGAATTGTCTTTCACAAACATAGCGAGGTGTGTCTACCTTATAAAATGTGCTAGATGTCTCTCTCTGCTTTTTCTCTGTTCCACCCAGTAAACACTGGGTTCTCACAAGGTTCCATCCTTGGCCCCCTTCTCTTTAACATATTTATTAACAATCTTCACAAATCTTCTCAACATCCTTGTGTGATACAGTATGCAGATGATGCTATTTCATTTGTTCAGCAGTCTCGCTCATCTACAAACAATCACACAAAATGACTTCAGCTCCACTGAAAACTGGTTAACTGACAATCAACTATTCCTCAACCCCCCCCCCTCAAAAAATACTGTTATTCTTTCCCAAGTCACTAACACCTAACAAAGACAACTTCAAAATTCTGTCATTAAATAGCACCATTATAGAAGTTGTTTCCCATATCAAACTATTTGGCATAATAATTGATGACCAACTTCAATTTGGCCTACATATTCAAAAATTCCATAAAACACCAAAAACTCTAAATGCTTTATAGATCAAAGAATTTTCTCACCAGCCCCTCCTGAGCTATACTTCCTAGCTTATATCTCCTGTCTTCCTTACTCTGTGCCATTTTAACCAATCTACAGGCTAAGCTAACATCAAAACAAGAACTGTGTTACAGTAAAGTCACTAGGTTTGCAGAAAATCAGCCAACAGTTCTCATCATTGCACTGCATTTCATTCATATCCTTAAACTTTGCTCAAGCTACCTCTCTATCTCAAATACACCCAACTTCTCCAGGCACACAAAATAATATACAAACCCTTAGCCTGTCCTGCTGCTACCTCCATGTTTAATCACTACCTAACTAGCCATGTCATTTGGTTCTCCAAAAAGCAGCTTTACAATTTATAAACCCAAAACATCCATGGGACACTCTCTGTACTTATAATCAGTAGCTAAAGCTTGGAACAATATCCTGATGGACATTAGACTGACATCTACCACTTGGTTGTTTAAACACTCTCTAAAGCACGTTGTCACCCAATCATGGCTCTATACTTCATCACACCAGGCTAAAACATTATCCTTTCTCTTCTTCTGGTCATCCTCTCCTCTTTTTATTCCTCTATGGCTCTCTCCTCCTCTCATCTTCCTATCACTCTTCCCATCTGCTATACTGTTCACTATTCCCTCTACCTCTTTTTCATAATGTCTCATCTGCAAAGCCTAATCGTAGCCCTCTTCTGCAAAGAAGCAAGCTCCCAATTTGTAAAAGTTGCAGAAACACAATAATGTTACCCAGCTACTTAAAGAAAACTAAATGCGTATAAATGTAAATATTGTACTGTTGCTTCTTCTGCCACCTCTTTTGGATTGTATGAATATTGCACTGTCTCATCTGCCATCATACTAAATGTCCTGTTATTGCAGAGCTTCTTCCTAGGCCTCCCTGAAAATGGATTCTATGCCCAGTCAAACTTTCCTGGTAAACAAATGTTAAACAAAATAAATAAATACAAACATACATACATAAACATATAAATAAATAAATAAATAAATAAATAAATAAAAACATCTTCTTATTAGCAACAAACCTCTTTTGAGACTAAGGCATAGGACATGAGTACCTCTTTACATGTTTGCCTTTCTTAAATGTATACTAAGATAGAACTCTGATAAGAAATCATTTATACTCTTACAGCCAAAAACAATGGATGGATAAAACATGTTTTACCAGCTTTATCTAGTATCATACAATCTTCATCCAAAGGAAAAGTTAGCAGGGGAAAGAGCTTCTAATGTACTTTATTTTACTAACTACAAGAACAGCATTAAGGTCAATGAGGAGGATCTCTGTTCATCAGAAAAATGACTTTATATACTTATTCTGAAAATTATTTGAATTATAGTGCCCTCCTCTGAAACTGAATTGGAAGAGGTAGAATTACATTTCATTAGATCTCTTGCAGTTTCATTTGATGATCCCTTTTCTAATCTTCACTGCCTTATCCTTCTCTTAATATCACAGAGTTTAATAATACAGAAAAAAATATTTTTGGTAACTAGACTATATCCTACATGACTACAAGGAGATACTTTAATGGAGTTCTGCCAGAAAACCGTTAATGTAAAATACAAAACCAGAAATGAAAATATAGCGTATAAAGAAAAATTACTCTGACATTAAAGCTTGATAAAAATTATTCAATGTGGCTTGAGGAACTGAAGAAATTTCTTAATAATGCTCACCTTATACAGCAGCTTTAGAGAGAAGTTTTGTACATCAACCAATGGCTGAAGGAACGCTGACAAGAAACCAGTAATGATTTTTCACAGAAATGAGGCACAGCTGTTAAAGGAACATCCACCATCTCTTACAGTTTAACTCAACTTTTAAGGTTGTTTTTCTTCCTGCAACATGATTTCAGTATTATGTTGTACCAGAAAATTGCTTGAGTTTTATAAACCTTTAATTCCTTGCCTTGGAATCAAAGGAAAGATAAGCCCACGCATTTTTTACCTTAATTTCTTACATACTTTGCAGAGGAATTTGTGTCCACCTGAATGACATACCGCAAACTCAGGGAAATCTGTACCTTACCCTTTTAGATACTGCTGTCAATATATCTACTTATAAGTGGTATTTTCCTGTAATATTTTATGGAAAATGTTAGACTTATATACAGAACTACGGACGTTATGCTAAAGGGTTATGGTTTTGGTAAAGTGGTCAATATGCTGCAATATAAATCAAGGCATAACAATGCAACACTATCAGTAGGATAATGTAATGTATGAAGGCATTTATACTTAACTTTAAAAAAATCTCCTAACACAAATTCAAGAACAGACAGTATATATATGTTTTTGTACTGTGCATGTAAAATACTCCTAAGCAAAAATAGCAATTACATTAGCACATTCCTTGAACATACAGGATAAAATCAACAACAAAAATCTTCCTTCTGCTGCGGGAACTAGTGAGTAGCATAAGATTTCCTTTGAAGTGTTAACAACTCTTGGATTACAGCCACCAAAGGAAGACTGTGCTCATAATACAGAACAAGAAGAAAATTCTTACAATAGCTTGGAATTTAGCTGCTTTCTTTAGCTAGAATTGTTAAATTGCTATATAACAGGCTCTGAGGGAACTGTATATGATGAACATTCAGGAATAAAATGTAAACACTCATGCTACATAAGGTGTATGAGATGCCTGTGACTCACTCTGTTGCCAATGTATCTTAATGGAACAGGAAAACATCATCCCTTCCTTATATCTACCATGACTAACATAAAGCAGAAATTAAATGTATTCCAGGAAGGAGACAAAAAAGTACTAAAACAAGATCACATTAATATGCAAGGCCACACTGTCAGCAATATTTGTGGAAAAACATATTACAATTTTATAAGAAGCACTTTGGGTTATTTTAAATGTACTAAAATAACTCAGAAAACAAAGATACAATGAAAAAAAACTTTTTTGAGGCCCAAGGTGGAATTTTCTTTTAATGCTCCATATATAATGTAATGTTGCAGTGATCCTCTCTGCCTCCCTAAACAGAGTATCTAAGAAAATCAGAAATGAGACAAAATATCATAACAGTGAAGAAGGTATCAAAACAGTGCAGAACAGTTGTATACGCGATTTCACTGTATTTTTCCTCTAAAATAAATCAGATTCTTGCTTCTCTCTCAGTGCTTCTCATTTCCTTATACTTAAGACTCATTTATGCATGTCTGCCTCCCCATTTCTACCTCATTATCTATACTTTTTTAACCATTCCGAAATGTTCAATTCCTGCATTTTTTTAAAAAGGTATATTTTCTGGTTTATTTGATATGTTAATAAGAAAACAACTTTTGTTTGGTCCTTTGTATATAACTTTTGTGTTCTGTGTCATCTTCTGTTTATATTCATTCTGTATTTGTTCATTTGTATATTGCATGTAGGTCTGTTATTATATCTTGTTAATATTTCGTGTATAGTTAACATATTGTATTTTTGGGTGGAGCTTTTCTCCATGGGTCTCCACTAAAAATAGGTCATTGGCTCAGTTGAACTAACCTGTTCAATGAAAGAGAAATAAATAAATAAATGTGCGCATTTATAATCCATGACAGTGATACAATAAGATAAAAAGTAACCACAAAATAAGCACACTAAACTGAGTACACTAATACAACCCAAAGCCTCAGTAAAAGTAAGAATTAGCATATTCAAAATAAAACATTACGCGTGTGTGTGTGTGTGTGTGTGTGTGTGTGTGTGTGTGTGTGTGTGTGTGTGTGTGTGTGTGTGTGTGTGTGTGTCTGCGTGTGTATCACCATTTACTTCATATTCCACATCACTGGTGTGGGAAATGTAATGAACCTGCTTTCAGTTTGGATTATGTTATGCCCTTGCATGTTACACATATATTTTGCATACCTGACAGCCCACCTGTGTTGCCTCTGTCATGTGTGTGTGTGTGTGTGTGTGTGTGTGTGTGTGTGTGTGTGTGTGTGTGTGTGTGTGTGTGTGTGTGTGTGTGTTTATGCCATAGATCCACACATACATATTAACAAATAAGTGTAAAAACAAAGCTAAAGAAAGTAGCTGCAGGCAAGAAATAATTAGCAAACATTACCCAGAGAAAAGTAATATATGCAAAATACACAGCACATAATTCTACAAATACTAGTGCAAATGGTGTCAGGAGATAATACTGACTTCTAAAGAAATATATAGCCTTAATGATTAAATAGTGAGCAGTGAAAAATGCCAATAAATGCTGGACCCTTAAAGCCAGGGAAAAACATGTCTGTCTAATGACAGAGAGCAAGTTCTGCATTTGCCGTAATGGATAATTAACTACAAAAGCAAAAGAGCAGAGCAAACTGGTAAACACCAAGCAGCATTAACAACCATTTCATGAGAAAATAATGGTGTACAAGAGGGCAGGGATGGGCACAGATACACATAGGACATAGTATAGGTTCATAGGTGTGTACTAGGCTAATGGCCCTGAAGTCTTTACAAGCCTAGCCCATAGGATTACCCTGGCATCGTGCCACACGACCTTAGTTCTCAGTGGCTCTGTCGAGTAGAGCCAGTGGAGTGATCCCCGGGGTGAATTTTCTATTTCCCATCCACTCATCAAGATTCCTCTTGAAGAGGGCCAGTGAGGTGCACTGTTTGACATGTATGGGAAGTCTATTCCATAGCAAGGGCAGTCTCTGGGTTATGAACCTGCCCCTCCAGCATGTTCTGTTGATTGTGGTAAGGAGGTTGAGGTCTCTCGAGAGTGTGGTGCAGAGGGATTGGGATTTCTTTAGATGTAGCATTTCTAACAGAACTGAGCCAGACATGGCTTTGTAAGTCAAGCAGAGATTGCCTCTAAGTATACGATATGAGACAGAGAATAGTTGGAGTTTTTTGAGTCTGTCCATATAGGACAAGTGTTTAAGGCCTAGGATCCTCTTTGTGAGGTACTTTTCTGACCTCTCCAGTTGTTGCAGGTGTCTAGTGAGGTACAAGCCAAATGGGGCATTGTACTCGATGATTGGACTAATGAGGGAAGAGTAGAGGGAGACAATGACCTCTTTCTTCCTTAATGCAAAACCCTTAGTAAAGAGATGTGCCACACAGAAGGACTTTCTGACCACAGTGGCAATGTGGTGATCAAAAGAGAGGTTGCTGTCAACCTGTGTTCCCAGACCTCTTATAACACCTTCTGTGCTCGGTGGACTACCATCAGTGTGGTAATTTATGGGAACTGGGTTTTTCCCAAAGGGGATGATGACACATTTTTTGGCATTGAGCTTAAGGCCATGGTTCTGACACAAGTCATTGGTCTCAGTAAGGCATTTTTGTAGGATGACAACATAATTTGGGGAGATAATAATAGCTCCCAACTTGCAATTGTCTATGAACCTTGTCAGCCAGAGTGCCTTCATGTTGGCCTGGACTTCAGTGAAGTAGATACCAAACAGGAGAGGACCCAGGACCGAACCCTGTGGGACTCCACTCATGACTGGTTGGCAGTCTGACTTGGAGTCAGCTACTTTCACACTGTGGGTTCTATCTGTGAGCTAGTTTGCAACCCACCTAGTGATATAGGGGTTGATGCCTAGCTTAGTAACTTTTTCTATGATTCCTGAGTGGGGAATGGTATCAAAGGCCCTGGCCAGATCAAGGTAGGCTGTATGAACCACCTTGCCTTCATCCACAGCTCTGGTGACTGACTCAAAGAAGTTGACCAAGTTGAGCAGGCATGATCTTCACAAAACCAAACTGTGTGGGATCCAGAGTTTAGAGATTCCCTATATCCTTGTTTATTAGGTCCATGATGATGTGTTCCATACCTTTCCATATCAAACTCATCAAGCTAATGGGGCGATAGTTCCCAGGGTCTGTAGTCGCTCATTCTTTGTGGAGGATGATTGTAACAGTGTACCATTCAGTAGGGACAAAGCCTGAAGTGAGGCTGTGATTGAACAGGGCACACAGGTGAGGTGCCAGTTCACTCTGTAGTTCATGTAGAATACAGCCAGGGATATTGTCAGGTCCCATAGAAGCTGTATTCTTGGCCTTGGACAGTGCTGTTTTAACCTGTGCAGCAGTAATACTGAGTGCCTGGCAATCTACTGGTATTGTGATTGGTCCTTTGGGGGGGACAGGGGTAAAGTTGGCACTGAATGTGTCAGCCAATATATTGGCAATATCTGTTGGCTCGGTATAGGAGGTACCATTGTGCAGTAGCTCAGAGCAAATCTGGGTATTGCCATGGAGATTCTTTACATGACCATAGAAGGCCTTGTGGTTGTCTTTACTATCTGCTGCAATTCTGTTTTCATAGCTAGCTTTACAGGATTTGATGAGGGATCTCAACTTTTTGTTGAGGTTGATAAGAGAGTTTTTCCAGTCTTGGGGCTTCACCTTATTCCGCATCAGTTTCCTCCTTCTGTTGTAGAATTTGTTTATGGCAGAGGACCACCAGACAGCGTCTTGGTTCTATTGGGTATGGCGAGATCCATGCATTTGTGTACGTGTTCATACAGTGCATTGGTGCATGATTCAGCAGTCATGCAACTATTCTCAATTTGTATGGGTGCTGTGAAGTTAGTTACCTCTGTTTTTAAGAGCCCAAACTTAGCTTTGTATAAGTTTTTCATGGTGGTTACCTTTGCGGGGTGGTATGTGGATTTCCATGGTGATTAGTTTGTGGTTGGAGCTAACCAGGGAGGAGTTGACTACTGGTTTAGAGCAATGGTCGCCCAAGTTATTATTATGAGTAAAGGATATTGCTACCTCTAATGGAGGTAAGAATGAGCTGGTCCAGGGCATTGGAATTAATGAATTCCAGGAAACGTTGGGCAAGTGTATTGGTACATGAGTAGTTTTCCTAGTTAATGGAGGGGTAGTTGAAGTTGCCCAGTATGAGAGAGTTAGGTTGGACCCTAATATTCTCCAGGGTGCTTAGGAACATGGAATGTGAGTCGTAGGACATGATTGGGGACCTATAGCAGGCTACGACCTGAATTGCTGTCTTACCCAATCTTAGCTGGACCTGAAGAATCCCTGATGCGTTATGCTGGGTTACCAGTCTGGAGGTGTGCGCATCCTTTATGAATATGGAAACATCACCACCTTTGGAGCTTCGGTCTAAGTTCTGGGGCCAAAAGGTGTGGAATGAGTTATAGCCTGGTAGTGCAGGGATGCTTTCTGCTGCCTTGAACCAGGTCTCTGTTACAGAACAAATGTTGATGTTCTCCATTTTAAGGAGTGCTTCGAATGAATGCATTTTGAGATTTAGACTTTCTGGTGTTGAGCAGCATGACCCTCAGATTGCATTTGTTTGTAGCTGTGACTGTGGTAATTTGGTCTTTGGAACACCACCTAAAAAAGGCACTATAGGGGTGGCAAGAGCCTTGGCCAGTATCCGGAAGCTCAGGGGTGACAGATGCAGGCCATCTCTGGCAAAGCATTAAGGTCTGTCAATCATGTCATCCCAAGCAGACATATACTGGATCCCCTTAGAATGACACCAGAAACTTAGCCAATTGTTGAAATCAGTCATTTTCTGCTTGCACTGTGGTATAATTCTGGGTGATGGTAGGATGCTGCTTAGGGCTAGGGTCATACTTGCCTGGGCTACATAATTCAAGAGCATTCTTTTCATGTAGTCCAGGGAGGTACATCCCCGGTCATTCACATCCACATGTACAATGACAGTCATATTTGTACCTGTTGTTGAGAGACATGAGTGCGTGCGTTATGTGGTGGATCCTGGCACCTGACAGGCAGCTGACTGTTATTTTCTCCTTATTCAACCTAGTGAGTGGGACATCGGTGTGCCTCACTATCGAGTCTCCTATGTCTAGTGTGTTGGGCATGCTGTTTTGCCTTAGGGGCTTTGGTTGAGTGGCACACTATTTAGGAGAGTTATGTGTCTCTTGATTAGTGTTGTGTTGTGGTGGTCGAGAGTGTTTCTGCCTTGGAGGTCTCTGCTGTTTGGGTAGATTTTTATTGAGAACCTCCACGAAGGTGGGTGTGTGGTTTGTGTTTTTATGTGAAGGCAGTGCTGGTGTGTGTTCTGGACGGCTATGTGTTCCATGTGGTGTGGTGCAATTTTGACCTACTCCTCTTGACCAGCTATTATGGTCTTGGCTGGAGAGTGCGTAGCTTCCAATTTGGATCTATAAGTGCATCTCTCGTAAGTCTGAGTGTTGGGAGCTAAGAGGTTGTCAGTGTACATGAGGCAGTTGCTACATTGCCTCAGGATGCCCAAGTTCACCAGGTTAATAGGAGAAAGCACAAGGAACTGACCTTTAGATATGCTTGGGGGGGGGGGTGAGCATTAATAATAAGTACTGGAGCTGTTTCCTTGTAGAATGTTTAGTGTTGGTAGCACCTTTGTGTGCTACGATAATTGCTATAAGAAGTCTGTTAAAGTGTTACGACTAATAAGTTAGTAAAACTGCAGGAGAGGAGAGGTGAGAACTAGCAGATGTAAGGGAAAAATTGAAGAGCAGACTTTGGCAGAGAGAAATAGGACAATATGTAGTACGTTTATTTCATTCTGTTAAAGGCACTGCTAATTTTTGTTTAACAGGACATCTACTTATGTTTTGGCCCATTTTCAGTGGTGGCATGGAGAGAAAATCTCAAACACAAGATAAAATAAAATGTACAGTGCAGTACAGATTAAGGAACAGCAGAGCAGATACTTTACAGGTTAACTTCAAACAGTAAAAATATCTACACCTTGGGTCAGATTCCATAAAGCTTGCAAAGTCTGGTGGATTGTGCTGAGTTTTGTGCAAGAATTGTGGCTAACATAGTAAGTGAAAAACAGACATAAGCAATGACATCATTGCAACCACAGTCAGTAATGTCAAAGCTGTATTCCAGGAAAACTCATTCACAAAGTATGATAAATATGTGCATTACCAATACACATCTATGGATGGTATACAAGCTCAATGCAACTTTCAGTAATACATAATAAGTATGGATCTCTTCATAATATGTAGAAGGACATATATAAATATATCCATCACAATTTGCAGAATCTGATGTAATCTGCAAAATTTCTATTAAAAATTTAATTAAGTAAAGTGAAGGACAATCATAGCCATTTCACAATGAATAACAGTAGTTAACAAGTGGTGCGAGACAGGTGGAGAACACAAATAATGCACGCACCCAAGGAAATACGTTCATAGAAAAGCAAAAGTGGAGTGAGGGTGAAGAAAAGGGACACACAAGAGGTATGATGGAATAGGAAGGTCATATAGAGAGGGAAAGGCAGAGGGGCATGGGCAAATTTTTTTTTTTTTTCGTGGGAATAGGTCCCATTTTTGTGTTTTGGAGAAAAGAAGGAAGGGAAAAGACACAGAAAGTGGAGGAGGGCAAAACAGCACTCACTCAAGGCACTCCTTAAAATGGAGAACATCGATATCTGTGCAGTGACTGAGACCTGGTTCAAGGCTCTAGAGGGCACACCTGCATTACCAGGCTATAACTCATACCACACTTTTCAGCCATCTAACCTGGACCAGAACACCAAAGGTGGAGATTTGTCCATTGTCATTACGGATATCCACACCTCCGGGCTAGCTGTGCAGCAGAATACATCCGAGGTTATCCAAGTGCAACTAACTCTGGGCAAAACTGCAATCCACATTGTAGCTTGCTACAGATCCCCCTCCATGCCCCAGGATTCCCACTGCTCTTTTCTTGATGTACTGGAAAATATTAAGGTTTAACCAAACACCCTAATAATGGGTGATTTCAACTACCACACCATTAACTGGGAAAACTTCTCATGTACCAACTCCTTCGCTCAACGCTTTCTGGAATTCATAAATTCCAATGCCCTGGATCAACTTATTCACACCCCAACCAGGGGCAACAATATCCTAAACCTAGTCATTGCCAAAATGAGTGAACGGTGTTCCACACCTGAATCTGACCAAACGCTAATCACCCTAGATATCTGCATCCCCCCCCCCACCATTAAGGGACCCACGGTAAAAAAATTCTCCAAAGCCATCTTCATACTTCTTAAGACAGAAGTGGCAAATGTCATGACACCATGCAGATGGACTGCTGAATCCTACACAAATGCACTTTATAAGCACTTACATGAGTGCATGGATCATGCTATCCCAAACAGAACCAAAATGCTACCCTCCAAAAAAAGGAAGGCAATCTGGTGGCCCCCTGCCATAAACAAACTCTACAACAGAAGGAAGAAACTATTGCAGAAAAGGGAGTAAAATCCTCTCTGAGTTACAGCACAATGGCACGAAAATTACAGAACCAACTGATTTTGCCAACATCCTGGCAGATAGGTTCTGTGCTAACTTTACCCCCCTCTTACCCCCTAAAGGGCCCATATCTATACAGGAAGAATGCAGAGTCCCTATAATCACATCTATGCAGGTAAAAGGTGCACTCTCTAAAACCAAAAACACAGCATCCATGGGAATGGACAACATCCCAGGCTGCGTTTTACATGAACTTCATAAAGAACTGGCTCCCCACCTAAGTACCATGTTCAGTCACAGTCTCATGTCAGGCTTTGTGCCCACTGAATGGTGCACAGCAACAGATGTCCCACTCCACAAAGAGGGAGCCACCACTGATCCTGGGAACTATCTCCCTATTAGCCTGACGAGCCTGGTCTGCAAGGACATGGAATGTATCATCATGTAACTCATAAACAAAGATATTGGTAACCTCCAAACTCTGGACCCCTTCCAGTTCGGGTTTGTGAAAGGCTGATCATGCCTTCTGAACCTGACTGACTTCTTTGAGGCAGTCAACAAAGCTGTAGACAAGGGAAAGGCAGTTCACACAGCCTATCTTGACCTCACCAAGGCTTTCGACACCATCCCCCATTCTGGAATTATAGCTAAACTCACTAAACTAAGTATAAATCCATATGTCACAAGATGGGTTGCCAGCTGGCTCACTGACAGAACCCACACTGTAAAAGTTATAGACTCCAAATCTGACTTCAAACCAGTGACAAGCGGAGTATCACAAGGTTCAGTCCTGGGACCTCTCCTGTTTGATATCTACTTCTCTGAAGTACAGGCTAACACAGAAGGCCTCTGGCTAATGAAGTTTGCAGATGACTGCAAACTAGAAGCCATAGCTGAGTCCCCAAATGATGTGGACATTCTACAGAAGAGCCTCACTGAGACAGATGCCTGGTGTCAGAGGCATGGCCTCAAGCTCAATGCCAAAAAGTGCATTGTCTTCCCCTTTGGTAAAAACTCTGTACCCATGAACTACCACATAAATGGCTGTCTACTTAATGCTGAATGTGTGATAAGATACCTTGGTACCCAGGTGGACAGTAGTCTCTCCTTTGATAATCACATCGCCACAGTAGTCAGGAAATCCTTCTGTGTGGCACACCTCATCACAAAAGGGTTCTGGTCCAGGAAAAAAGTGGTCATTGTTCCCCTCTACTCGGCACTCATTAGACCCAGTATAGAGTACAACGCCCCTTTTGGAATGTACCTCACAAGACATCTGAAGCAGTTGGAAAGGCCACAGAAGTACCTCACAAAGAGGATTACTGGCCTCAAACAAATGCCCTAAACTGACTGTCTCAAAAAACTCCAGCTTTACTGTGTAGCATATCACCTACTCTGAGGAGATCTCTGCCTAACATATAAAGCTATGTTAAACCCAGAGCTGTTGGACATGCTACACCTAAAGAAATCCCAATCCCTCCAAGCTACATGCTCTAGGGACCTAAACCTTGTCACCACAATAAACAGGACATGCTGGAGGGATAGTTTCCTATCCCAGAGACTTCCTATACTCTGGAAAAGCTACCCATCTATGTCAAGCAAAGTTCCTCATTAGCACTCTTCAAGAAAACTCTTGATGAGTGGATGGGAAATAGGAAATACACCCTGGGGATCACTTCTGCGGCTCTGCTCGACAGGGGCACAGGAAATTAACTTTCTTGGGTGGCGTAAGCCAGGGAACTTTGTTGGCTAGGCTTACATAGGCCCTTGGGCCGATAGTCTAGTACCTGCTTATGAACCTATGAACCTATAAACATATAACAAATATCACAACACAAGGCTGGAAATACACATAAAGTAGAGGTAAGGTACATAGACAGCACACATATAAACTAAACAATGTGGGAGAAGAAAAATTGGCAAAGAGGGTAGGGATGCATATCAGCCATGGTGCAATGCAAAAATACATATGCACCAATGCACAAATCATTGCTGAGATGTTGCAAACTGTGTGGCAGTCATACCAGAATGAGTATAACTGATGTTAGGTGTGTACTGAACAACACTAAATGGGGAGTGCTGTCATTGCAGTACACAATAGATATCAAATACAGTCGTCTACTAGGCTGTCAGCAGTGCAACTATGAACCAAGCAACAGCAAGGATGAGCTAAGTCAGCAAGTAAATGCAAGAAAAGACAAGCAGAGGGCAGACTAGCACCTTCAACCCTACATTCAAAAGGCAATCAACCAAGCGCAGAACCAAATAGCAGTACCACAGCAAAACATTAATGTAGCTGTGTAATAAACAAATAACTATACATACCACAAACACAGGAGAAATGGGATCCATGTGCCAAATACATATGCCAGAGGCAACACAGATGGGTAGTCAGGTACACAACTTATATATGTGACATGCAAGGGCATAACTTAATCCAAACTGAAAGAAGGTTAATCACAATACCCGCACCAATGGCGCGGAATATGAAGTAAATGGTGATACATATATGATTAATGAAAGTTAAGAAATGTAAGCCTGTGTATAGGCAGGAAGCTTATAAATCCTTGGGTAATAATGCACAACACACAAGTAGAACACAAACAATGATGGAATCTACTCAGCTGCCACTACCTTGTGTGCATATGCCTTGCATTATTTTTTACTTATTGATATTTGTTGACCGGGAAAGTCCACTGGGCCAATGATCCATTTTCAGTGAAGGCCGAGGGAGAAAAGCTCCATCTTCTTCTTCTTCTTTCAGCTGCTCCCATTAGAGGTCGCCACAGCAGATCAACTGTTTCCATTTCTTCCTGTCCTCTGCATCTTGCTCTGTCACACCAACCACCTGCATGCCCTTTCTCACCACATCCATAAACCTTATCTTAGGCCTTCCTCTTTTCCTGTTACCTGGCAGCTTCATCCTTAGCATCTTTTTCCCAATATACTCTGCATCCCTCCTCAGCACATGTCCAAACCAAAGTAATCTTGCTTCTCTGGCTTTGTCTCCAAACCTTCCAACCTGGGCTGACCCTCTAATATACTTATTCCTAATCCTGTCCATCCTCGTCACACCCAGTGCAAAGCTTAACATCTTCAACTCTGCCACGTCAAGCTCTGACTCCTGCCTTTTTGTCAATGCCACTGTCTCCAACCATATAACATAGCTGGTCTCACTACCCTCTTGTAGACCTTCCCTTTCGCTCTTACTGGTACTCGTCTGTCACAAATCACTCCTGACACTCTTCTCCACCCACTCCATCCTGCCTGTGCTCTCTTCTTCACCTCTCTTCCACACTCATCATTACTCTGAACTGTTGATCCCAAGTACTTAAACTCGTTCACCTTCGCCACCTCTACTCCCTGCATCCTCACCATTCCTCTAAAAGCTCCATACAATCACAAAAATTTTTACATAATACCAGCTTAACTTTGAAAGTCAAGAACGTTTTTACACAATACAAATTGAAGTAGATAAACAAGACAAATACATATTATAGAGGTATACAATACAAGAAAATAAACCAAGTGTGTTAGATCTTTAGTAATTCTGTTTATATATTCTCATAAGTAAGAATACTGTTTAATCAAGTCTGCTTATTCATCCACAGAAATAAAGAAAGCAAGAGAGATTGGATATGAAGACACAGAGTGTAAATTGCAACTATATTAAGCTAGTAAAAGTATGTGTAGTGTATAGTGGCCAAAACATTTAAAGTTGTTTAATTATATGACAAGAACAGACAAAGTTATTGAGATAGTGTTCTTTTAGTGCAAATTTGAATGTTTTTAAAGAGTCTAGTTGAGTAAGAGAGAGAGGGATCGCATTCCAAAGTTTGGCAATGGCATGGGAATAGAGACATTGTCCAGCTCTTTTGTTGGGTTTAGTTGTGGTTAAGGGCTGTTTGTTAGAGGACCTAAGATGCCGAGTAGGGGGGTGTGTTTGCATTATAGTTTGAAGGGATGGGCAGAAGTTTGGATTATTTAGTAGTTTGTGGGTGAGAGTAAGTTGGGAGTAATGTACGTAATGAGGGAACTCAAACCAGTTTATAGATTTAATGGCCAGGCAATGATGTGTGCAAGCTGGCATGTTGGAGACAAACTTGGTTATTTTATAGCAGCACAACTGCATGTGTAGATACTCAGTATGGTGGCACAAGGTAATCTTGTACCAGTACACCTACATTACTATGATGGTGGCATACAAGAAGGTAAACATATACAAAATGTATGCTCTGCATATGTTTAACATGAAGGCCAAAGCCATAAAGGGGAAGGGAGATGAACAACACAGATCCTCATTAGTGAGGAAATGCCAGGAAAAAAAAGTAGGCACAGAATACAGCAGGACAATACTAGCTAAGGAGACACAGTGAACATGAATGTGTCCATAACACAAGATGGACTGCAAGTCCTTGCAAGGTACACTGAAGCAAATGGCCAACATCTAAGAAATAGGCATAGTGCATTTGGGATAGCTATAAACATGTCTGTGTTCAAAAATACACAAACACAATAATGTGCAACAGTTAAACAGCAAATGGCATAGGTACACACCAAAAGTAGGTTTGAGTATCACATATACATATATGCTGCAAATACACTAAAACAGGTGACACAATCACTGTTATTGCATAAATATCATTGTACGTGTGTAGGACTGATCAAAGGACAGTCCTGTGTACATAAGTAAAGAAAAATGGAATAAGTGCATGTAATCAGTCACATATTACAAGGGTGGTTGTGTGTCAGTCATATTATAGCCATACATATGTATAGCAATGTAAATCAGAGCATATGTACTACAAATGCATACACACAGATATGTATGCAAATCTGTGTACACATCTTCTGATATAAGTTATGATAAAAAAAAACTGGCTATTGACATAAGCAAGATATGGACAAACAAGAAAGTCAAGAATGATTCTAAACAGAGCATCCTCTTTGTATACACAGTAAGGCATCAGTAAATGTCAACACAGTATGACAAGGATACCTGTTCATGTGTACCAGTCATTGTACTGTAAAATAACAAGGCAAAATATTTGTCAGTACAAGCTACAAAAAAGGTCATTGTACCAGATAACCAGCATGACTCAAGCATGTTGCATAAGTTATCAAATCATGGACATGCCATGTTATTATTGTTAAACAAACAGAAAACAGCAACAATCAATACACAAATGGGTGCAATGCATACATATGGATAACATGAGCAAATAAACACACTTGACCCACCTCCATGTGTTATGTGAGAGGATTGAGAATAATGTAGTAGGCGAGTTGCTGTCATCCCTCCTAAGTATATACAGAAACAAAACAAAAACAATAGCATGCCACTCGCATTATTGTAACTGCAATAGTCATATCTGTCACATACAGGGCCAGAGTCTATTGGACTTAACAATATTAGACCACAGGAATACACACACACACACACACACACACACACACACACACACACACACACACACACACACACACACACGGAGTAGCATCCCTGCCCAAATGGAGCAGTGTATGATGCAGTAACGACAGCATGATCAAGAATTATATTTTTTAAATTGGTCAGTTATATATTTTTAAAGAATTTACACGTACATTGGTTGAGTACGCATTGGTTAAACTGCTTTTAAGTTTTTGTATGAATTATTAGTTTTGGTAACTTCAATGAAAGATTTAAGTGATGAACTTAGGTTTCTGGTAACTTGTTAGTACTTTAGAAAATGAGCTGAAGTGAGGTTTAAAGTTGGGTAAAGGACTTTGTAGGCACTGATTAACGTAAGATAGTGTAGTCATTTATTTTAATGCTGGACAGGACAGACTGATGGTTACAATGGTGTGTGTTTCTGAAAATAGTCTGTTATGAATATAACTTAGCTGTGACAGCTTGTTCAAGTTTCTTTAGTTTATTTGGCATGGTTCTAATAATATTCATTTATGCATGTGACTCTCTAGAATGCACAAGCCATAGCAAATGTGAGGCATAGGCAGAAAGATGTTAGGC
Organism: Protopterus annectens; assembly: GCF_019279795.1. Lineage (NCBI taxonomy): Eukaryota > Metazoa > Chordata > Ceratodontiformes > Protopteridae > Protopterus > Protopterus annectens. The sequence continues at coordinate 1,797,017,547 of NC_056733.1, read as the reverse complement.
GGGACGATCAGTACTTTACATGCATTAATCAACCACTGAAACATCACTGGCAATCATTTCAGCAAATATCATCTCAAATCATGCTCATGTTAGGAACTACAGAAAGTTTTTTTTTTTTTTTTTTTTTTAGTATTTCCATTTTTATTATCTTTACAGCCATTTCCTTAGTTTTTGGAGTAATTACCTATAGGAAGGAGACTATACAGCACTCTCCTACAGTTTTGCAAAGATCTTTGGAGCAGTTTTTTTTTTTTTAAGAAAGAGCTATAATGTAGATATAGAATAGTTCTTCCCTTGCCTCAAAACTTTTCTTTTAAACAGGCAGTTTAGCAACAGTGATGATTCAGCATTGAGATATGTCATCAATATCTGTGAGACAACTTTTTTCCACTTAAAGTTTTCTTTTTGTTTTTTGTTTTTTTGTCCTTGGGTCTGAGTGATATAACTTTTTTGGTGTTTTCATGCCAAATGAGAGTATTGCCCAGGACAACAAGCAACATAGCTACAGCTCTGCTCTTATTTTGCTTTGGCCATGAGTATAATACAGTTTCTTGTTCTTTAAAGATTTTGTAGTGTGGGATTTTATCTTTTAAAGTAGGATGCATTTCCTCTTCTATGGTGATATAATTTAGGACACAATGTATTTTATTTTGTTGGTATAAGGTATCACATTGTCTGTAGAAGTTTAATTTTTAATTTGAGGACTGAGTATTCTTATGCTGTGAGCAAAATAGGACTGAGATACTCTTTGTTGTGATTAGTATCAGTCAGGTGCTATGTAACCACTGTCAATATCAGAGAAATCTACATTGTGATTGTCTACTAACTTATGAGTGGGACCTCTACAGAGAAGAGCTATGTAATATGCATACTAAAAAAGACTAAAGAAAAAAGACTAAAAAGAAGGAATCCTAAAATTGAGCCTTCAGAGACACCTTTGTTAATATAAGTTGATGAGATAATAAAGTATAAAAATAAAACAATCATCGACCACTGGACCGCAGGAACCAACAATAAGGCACAGACCAGGAACTTGAGCAATAAAATTTAATCCAATAAAGAGCACACCGACTTTATTGGATTAAATTTTATTGCTCAAGTTCCTGGTCTGTGCCTTATTGTTGGTTCCTGCGGTCCAGTGGTCGATGATTGTTTTATTTTTATTTTTAGTGGGTTCCTGTGTTTGGAGCTGTGTGTTTCGTTTTGGCTTTGAGATAATAAAGTATCCCACTTAACTTTACAGTTCTAAATATATGTTGTGGAATTCAAGATCACTAAATATATTTTTCAGGCCGTTGTTGTTCATGATGTCAAACACATTGGACAGAATATAAGAACAGATCTGCTACCATTTGGCCAATATATCCTTTTACACATAGCACTACAAAGTAGGGACTTTAGATGTTCTGCTTATTAAAGTAATCAAATAATTGTTAGTGAATTATGTTTGAATATTTTACACAGGCTGTGAAGTACAACTATTGGCCATAACCTTTAGGTTTGACTTTCGTTCCCCTTTACAAAGTGGAATAATATGAGATTCTAACCAAATATGGGAAAGGCTGCTTTCACAGATGCATCTATTTACTGGTCTGTTTTAGGGGAATGCAATAAAGTGAGCACACAGTTTGATAATTATGCTGACCCATAATCTTTGATTTTTCGTACTTTTCTCACAAGTGAATATGGGTCTCATTAGGTTTAGCTTGATTCCATGCAATAACATTTTAAAGCCTTCACAAGACAAAGTGTCATTTTACAGGTTGAACCAAAACGAAATTTCAACAATAATATCCTAGGATAAATCTAAGCAGCACGTTTATGGGAAATGAAAGGAAATTGAACTACTAAGAAGAAGGCCTCTCAACTTGCAAAATGAATATGCATACACAAGCTGAACAAGTGCAGGGCAGTATCAAACTTCAGACTTTAAAAGTAAGAAACAAACACTCAATTCAACACCACAGGGCTGCAAAACAGTCTGTCTGAACCAGAAAAAATTAAAACTGACTAACGGGCATTAGGTAGAGGGGCATCCACAGTGGTGCAGTGGTTAGAGTTGCCACTTCACAGCAACAGGTTTTCTGGTTCGATTCTCGGGTGGGGTGCCTTTTGTGTGGGGTCTGCATGTCCTCCCTGTGGTTATGTGTGCTTCTTCTGGATGCTCCAGTTTCCTCCCACATCCCAAACACATCCTGCAGGTGGATTGGACACTCTAAACTGGCTGCAGGTATGAGTGTGTGTGTGTGTGTGTGTGTGTGTGTGTGTGTGTGTGTGTGTGTGTGTGTGTGTGTGTGTGTGTGTGTGTGTGTGTGTGTGTGTGTACCTTCAGTAGAAGGTTGGGCCCCAGGCGGGCAACTTGACACTGTAAAAACTCTTCTGGCAATCATTCTTTGGACCATTGTTTCACTGTGGCGAACCCTAACGTGAAAAGCGGAAAGGAGAAGAACAGGCATCAGGTAGAAAGGGGACGGGTACATGGCTAGTGAATGTGGGTTATCAGAGAATAGGGAAAGTAAGATGACTGGTGTCAAGCAAGAGGTTTCATAGGGTAAGCAGTGTATAAAAGAGGCAGCTCAGGAACTTGAGGTTAATTCACCTTCATGTTGTTAAGAAGATGCACATCTTTCTGTATAATGCTTTGGAATTGCAAATAAAAGCCCTCTACCAGTTGCTGAATCTGTATGCTTTATCTTCCAAAGATCCAATCACTAAATAGAGGATTCCCTAGCTGCATTAAATGCCAATGCAGGTCTTCATGCAGCAAACTATAGGCAACTGAATACAGGCCTCTCTCACCTCACTGAGATGTATAGATTAACCCACATTTCTAAAACCAGCCAAGTTCTAGTCTATGCACTTTTGTAAGTTTATAAAATCTTCAGCATAGTAAAATTAACAAAATGGAAATGGTCACACCATGCTAACATATACAGATATTAAAAGCTGTAAATTAATACAAATAGTACAGTGGATTATTAAATAAAAAGTACTGAAAACTTCTTTTATGAATCCTGTATACAGAAGTTAAGTGTTTTCAACAGTAGTGTTTACATGTTTAAATGGCCCACATACATCTAAAATAATGCTGTAATCTTATAAATACTTACTGCGGTGAAACATCCTCTAGACTTCACAGTTTTATACTAATTAAACCTAATTTATAGACCCATTTATTTCTTGTAACTTATCGGTGAAGTTAGTCAAAACAGCCAGTCTCACAATTATTCAGAAAACATGAGCCAGCAGCCAATGACCCTTATCCAACATGAGAAAAATAAATAACACGGGGCTCAGTCATAATCCCTATTGTACCATACTAGAACAGTCAATTCAGTCTGGATAAGTACCCTAAAGCTGGACCCAGTCACCTCAACTTCAGCCACTGACTGATCTATCTAACCATATATGCCACTGACTCCTTTTTACGTACAGTACCACACAGACCAGCAGAAGAAAGACAATTAAAGACCGTTTTGTTAGCCTGACAAAAACATGAACTGAAAGATCTCAATCCACTGCCCTACCATCTAATTTATAAAAAGGAACATAGATTGGTCGGGCATCACCTATTTAGTAAGAAACCAAGTTAGAATAAAACCAGTCCAATAAAGAATAAATTGTCAGACATTTAGAAACTAAAACTCTCTCAAATATTCCTTTGAAAAGATACAAGTCAGAATCATAGGATTACAGTTACTGAAGTCTTTATTTCCAGAGTTAAGCAATTTAAACATGTTAGTTGTTCCCTAGTCCTTAGATAAATAATGAATTAAGAATACACTCAGTAATGTCAGGAGAGATCCCATAGATCAGAGCCAGCCCTGCAGCAAAACATCTTGATTTTAACCAAATCTTTCTTAATTCATGCTAATTTTTGACAAAAGCCAATAAACAAACCAATATCACAATTAACAAAATGTAATGATTTATGAAATCATTTTCAAAAGGATAATTTAAAGTATTAACTAGTAATAATACATGTGGACCCTATGCAAGTGCTAAAAACTGAACTGTAAGAGCCAAGGTGCTAAAATATTTTCAGAACTTTATACTCAGTTGCCTTAAAATGCTCATAAATGTCTTCACTAATTTTCAATAATTTAGTTTGGCAGTTATCACAGAGGATTAAGTTTAAGAGCTGATAAGAGCTACTTCCTATGGTACAGAGTTTGATTCACTCAACCTTCATTTGTCCATTCTGTGACCTTGCATGAGTCACTTAATAAAACAGTGCCTTGGGCCAATTAGAAATTTGGACTAACCTCCTCAATGATCTGTTAGACTGTAGACCAGTAACTATGAACTCCAAAATCTTTATTTCACAATATAATTACCTGCTGGCCTTGATATATTCAAGTCTAGACCAACACATTTTAATATTTTTCTGTGTGTTAAAGCAGTTTCTTTGTAAATATCATCAGCAAATTCAACGCCACCATTTTATTTTACACTTTTCAGGCAAGCCTTCCTTAAAGGAGCATTATTAGAAATCCCTTTGTAAATATGTTCAAATAGTTTATCCCAAGGATGAGCACATTTATCAGAATGAAACTCTAATCAGATACAGTGGTTGTGTTTTTCTTGAAATGCTAGTATTTGTTCACCTTCTTGTAATCAAAAATGAGAAAACATTGTTTGACAAAAATTCTGACATTGTTTCATTAAATGGTTTGAAAAACAAAACTAGCATAGCTGAGATTAATAGTATACATTGCCACATTATGAGTGGATGCCCCAAGCAGGAAAAAGTCACTGGGTGACCAGATAGCTCCAAATTCTAATATATTAGATATGTATAACATTATATAATCCAGCTAATCTTCTATCTGTCCAAAATCATAAGTCACAGAAAATCATTGAATATATGGGCATAACTTTATTAGAGTAACATTATTATCTCACTCAAATGTTGGCTAATTCAAATGACATAGAAGTATATGCATCTCATGAATTACCTAATTTTCTCTATCAACAAAGTTGATATAAGCTTCAACAAGTAACATGCTTAGCAGTCTATAATAATCAACTAACCTAGTAGTTGACTTACCAAGAGTTACATTTCCGTGGATAATTTCTGAGGCTGAAGAATAAAAACTTCTTTAGGACTGAGAAAAAACATAAATCAATGAGACACCCACCCAGACCAGAACATACACAGTCTCGCTCTCTCTCTCTTTTAGGCAATAAAAACCAGCACGGTTTTCAACAGACATATTATAGTTTAACCAAGTTTGAGTAATGAGTATTATTTCAGGATCATAGACAGGAATCCTTCCATCTCTTCTAGCTTACTATGGATGTTGGGAACATTTAACAAGAGCCCTACAAATTACAACCAAATGAATACATTTCAATTTGTCCTATTTATGAAATGTTTTAAACCTTGTTGAAAAAATATCTGTAAGCACTATAAGCTTGTCTGGCAATCCAGTTTTGAGCATTAGATTTCAAAAGGAGCCCGTCTTAAAAAAAAATAATAATAATTCTGTTTGGTATATCCCCAACTCAAAGCACTGTCTCTGTATGCAGCTGTTATACTTAACTCATTTCCCACAAACTACGGCGAATGCACTTCATCTTCCGGCTTGTCCCGGTTAGGGGTCGCCAGAGCAGATCACCACTGAATCACCAAAAATGATTGATCCCATTTTCAGAAAATAACAACATAATTTTAAAACAGTTTATATTCAGACGGTTTAAGTGCACAATCTTTATGGAAGCTGAGAAATGAGAGGAGGGAATTTTACACAAAAGTGCTGCATAACGAGTTTATAGTAATAAGTGAGAAAGATGAAAGGAGAGTGTGTTAAGTAAGGGGGTAGAGAGGGTTCAGGAGAAAGCAGAAGCAAGAGGCTAAAGTGCTCTAATATCTTTGAATGTTAGTTAAGAAAGTACTAGGTTGTCAGCATTACTGGTAAGTTTTTGGAGTTTATTCCACCTATAAAACCACATAACAAACAATATGTGTGGAGGATGAATTTGTAAGAGGCAAATATAAGACACTTTAGACTATGGATGGGCTGGTTTTAGATATACAGAGCTTCTGGGTAAATGACTGTGTGTTGGTGGGAGCTACCATGATGTAGCAGCTTAAACAATAAAGAGAAATAATTCCATGATACAGTCTTGAACAGTGCAGTGAAGTAACATTTTTCTGTGAGACATAGCAGCATAAACCTGAGATTTCTGTTTTGTATGGTTTCCAATCTCTTGACCTGGAGGTGGGGCAAGGATATGAACAGGGAAGTCATACAGCTATTAAAGAAACAAAATACCCTTTGCAAAATTTGGTCAGGCTATAAGTGAGAGCAATACTGTGTCAGTGAGAATATCTAAGCTGTTTGCTAAGCTTGTTATTTAGCAAATGTGTGTGGACAGCAATAACGCTGAGTTAAGACATTTGTTCAGGATAATAGAATAATTTAATTTTCTCAATTTGTGGCCATTGTAGATTTCATGAACAGGCCCATCTGAAGATACCATGTACAGTCCTGGAGGTATACTGAAGATGGTGGCTTTGATTATGTCAAAATGTGTTTCCAGAGATCTATATCTGAAACTGCCAGGGTCTATGTCAGGTCATCGTGAAGGAGGTCTTCAGTCAAGTTAGGGATGTATAAGGCCTAACAACAACTAGGCTATCTGCTTATGGAAACAGAGGCATGTTGAGAAGGTCAAAGTGAAAAGAGTAAATAAAAGTGGATTACAGGTGGAATCAAAGACTTTCCTTGGAAGACACCTATTAATGATATATGAGGGAAGGTAAACAGTTCTCCTGACTTTTACTGTAAGAGATATGTTGGAAAGACACTGTGACAATTGCGCTGAGTCTCCAACAAGTTCCACGTCTGACAATTTCATTAAGAAAGGAAGGAATGGTTTGGTAAATTAAAGTCATGCTTTGCGTTCATGAGCAGTGTGCCCATTTGATTGCCAGTGTCCAAACTTTGGTAGACAGTGTTTATCAGACTTGGAACAGAAGCCCTCTTATAAGTCATGTTGTGGCTAGGACAGGGAACTGACCTACTGGGAGTCTTGATTAAACAAACAGTGCTACAATATGTTGCAGTTTGGGTAGACAGCTTCAAAAAGTTAAAATATGTTGTTTTATCAAATCAAACATATCACAATTTATAAAGCTTTTCATTTGTCTGTTGTAAGGCTGCAAAATCATCTCTGGTCCAAAGGGTATTTGGGATCACTCCTAAAAAAGTAGTATTTGTGCTTACATGGCCATAACTGTTCTCTCACAGAACAACGCTGGAATAGATGCTATATCACTTCTGAAAGTTTTTCCTAGTTTAAAGGAGACTATCAACAACATTATTTCATATTTCCCACTAGAACACATTTTGAATACAATATGTAATATTAACTGCATTTGAGTAGAAGAGTTCCTTTTGATAGCATTTTCATTAACTGTAAATTATAAAATTATTTGGTTTGGTAAAGCAGTTGCTAGGACAACATTCAAATGCTGGACAATGCTTCTTAGACAAGTGTACTAAAAGAGCAGCATTAATAATCAACCTCACACCACTTAAATGTATGGGTGGTAGGTGCTGTAAAGCCTCCAGGAAACTAAGGGTTAAAACTGTCACACACTTATGGGATGTATTTGGCAGACACAAAGATTTGCTTTTCATGGTTCGTTTTACTTCTAATTCACACCAATCTGCTAACCTGAGTACTGACTCTTCCAGTAACACAGTATTGGGAGTCACTGATAGAGAAGAATGCCATTTTCACTACTGTTTTGATGGGAATTATCTGGCATTAATATACCTCTAGTGGAAAAAAATGTATAAGAATATCAATGTGAAAAGCATAGTAACATGGAAACACATATGTGGTTCCACTACTGCGGCCAAGAGTGGAGGTACTCTGACTGCACCCCAGAGTTACTTGCCTCTGCCCTGCTGCAGTAACCCCATACAGAATTTTACCAGACAGTCTGGGATCTCTAAATATGCCCATGAAAAGATGGCATTTTGTCATTACCTGCTCAGTCTCTGCTAGCCATCTGACTCTCAGACCAAAAGTCATATCTAGGTCACTGGCATCCCAGATGAGAGATCTTTCTATGCATCAGTAGGACAATTAATGCAGAACTGTACTGGAAACAAGAGGAAAAACACAGCATTCATTTAAGGACACAGTAGATGAATACCTATTGGATTTGCATACCAAAGTGGGCAAACAATAAATACATTATGCCCATAAATTCTGTGCAAAACTAGCATCTAAATAACTGAGGTCAAAATCAGTCCTCCATTCAGAAGACAGCAGGTAATTTCCTTTCAAAGACTGTCCTCAGCATGGAAAAAATCATTAACACTCTCTTTTTATTTCTCTCAGGAACACAGAATCATAGGAGGTTACTAGGCTAACAGTCCTAGAGCCTTTTTCAGCCTAGCCATTCATCCCCCACTTTTCCCAATTACCAGTGCCCATGGGCTAGAATGGATTTGGTATATGCCTGTGACTTAGAGAATCTACAAACTGCTCCTGTCCATAAGGGCCACAGGTGACAAGCTAGGGGTGAATTTGTGATTTCCCATCTATTAGTCCAAACTGTGTTTAAATAGGCTTAGGGAGGAGATCTGTTTCACATGAATGGGCATTCTGTTTCAGAGAAGGGGTAATCTCTAACACGTACCTGTCCATCCAACATGTTCTGTTTATGTCACAGACAAGGTTCAGATCCATAGACTGGGTAATTCTACTGCTATCTGTTTTGTGAATGTGTAGCAGATCCATCTGGGCTAGATCAGAGAATTCCTTGTAGGTTAGGCATAGTTTACTCCTTAGCAGTCTGTAGGAGACGGAGAATAGGGACAGGGCTTTGAGGCAGAGCACATAGAAGATATTTATACTCTGTATTCTTTTAATGAGGGACTTCTGTGGCTGCTCCAGCAGTTGCAAATGTCTGGTCAGTTACATGCCATAGTATGCAGTGTACTTGATTACTAGTCTAATGATGGCTGAATATAGCAGGACTATGATCTGCTTAGATCTGAATACCATGCCCTTACTTATAAGTTGTGCCAAGTAGAAGGATTTTCTCACAGATATGGACAAATGGTGTCCAAAATTCAGTTTACTGTCAGCCTGAGTTCCCAAGTCCCTTAATACTGGGTCTACTCTTAGGGGAGTGTTATCAATTTTGTAATTAGCAGGGGTAGTTTTCTTCCCAAAGGGTTTTATTATGCATTTTGTTGCATTGCGTTTTAGGCTATGGTTCTGACACCAGTTATTTGTCTGTGACAGGCCTTCCTGTCAGATATTTACATCTTTGGGTGATTCACTACCTGCATCCAGCTTGCTGTTATCAGCAAATCTGGTCAGCCAAATACCATCTACATTTGCTTTAACTTCAGAGAAGCATATTTCAAACAGGAGAGGTCCCAGTAGTGAGCCCTGTTGGGCACCACTAGTAAGAGGCCTCTTGGTGGAGGTAGATACCCCCACCCTAACTTTATGTGTCCTATCTATTCTGCTTTATCTCTCACTGAGGTACTGAAGTGAAGGAGTATGTATTACGGGTTGGCCAGCACTATGCCGGGTTACAATATAACTTAATATAAACACAACTTCTGCATATTTCACAAACATTTATTCAAACAAGTCTTCCTGCAGTAGCAGATATGTTGTCCCCACTCACCTTCTCATCTTCCAGGTACTCTATATCTGCTGTGTTGTAGCCATCTCGCTGTCCTCTTCTCAAAACTCTAAATCGACGCACTCCAATTGTGTCAACAAAAGAACGTCCATCAGACAGGATTTCAATTCCCATAATTTCAAGCATGCAACCATAATCTGAAAAACTGAAGACAGAACATACATTTTAAGTACCCTATTACAAAATAGTTGTTCATGAATAATTGGTCAATTCATGTCCACTTTCAGACTAAGCAGTAAAGAACATACAAAAACAAGCATTTTATTATGACAATATTACTAAATAGTAGACTTTTAGTATAAAAGTTACACAAATAATCCCATACGTGTGCATAAGAGAACCAAGGGAAACCATGGGTAGTTAGTAGTTCTGATCTGCAGACATGTATGTTTTTTTTGTTGCATGTGTTGGCACAAATGTACCTCCAATAATCCAAGTTTAACAGATAAGAACTAATGTGGTTATGGCTAATTTTTACTCTCAGAAAGTAGATCCTATAAGGTGAGCAAGACAGCAACTAGTGCTCTCAATACTCTCAGTATAAAGGAACAATGCAAGACTGCCTCAGCCATTTCTATTGTTGTCATTTAGCTCAGCCATTTCTGTTGTTGTCATTTAGAGTCTGGCTCTGTCATTTCACCAGTCTTCTGTTAACAACTTCTTTGTTAAAGTATTGTAAATTTATATCCATCATTCAGTAATGCTGTCTGCCAGTCAAACCCCACTACCATTCCATTTCTTTTGCCTTTGACCCTTCCCAGCAGCTCTGTCCTCTCTAATGAACTCTGTCTTGACATTATGCAGTTGAAGCATCTGAGTTTCAATTTTGCTACCAGACCTTCCAGTGAACAGTCAAGGTTTATTTCTATATGCATTAACTGATTTGAGCTTCTTACAGTCCTCAAACATTCAAGAGTATTCTACAGCAAAAAATTCAAAAGCATCAATTTTCCAGTGCACATCCTTAATTATAGTCCAGCTGTCACTGTTATGACTGGGGAAACATAGGTTAATTATATGGATTTTTTGTTAATAATGTGGTGCCTTTTCTTCTTAACATTTTATCCAAATTTGCAATAGTTTTCTTCCCAAGAAGAAAGCATTGTTTCATTTCAAGGCTGCAGTCAGATTCTGCAAAGATCTTTGAGGCTACGGAAAAAGTATGACACTACTTCAAGCTTCTGTTTGCAAAGAACTGACAGCCAGATGGCAATCTTAGTTATGTTTGAATTTTTATTGTTATTTATTTTAATTGTTTTTATTTTTTTTATTTATGCTTGATGCTGTGCAGCAAACCAGCTTCTGTGTTTTCGATTTTATTATTTAAGTTCATTAATCAAGTAGGCGAGCTAGTCTGAAGTCCCTTTTCAGTCACAACCCATGTCAAAAAGGCACTAATACATACATGTAAAGAAATACAATCTTTGTGTTAACAGTGTTACACAAGAAAGAAGAAATGAACAAAATATTTTTTAACATAATATATAATATATTAACCATGGAAAATAAATAATGTGCACACAAGTGTACACAAAGCAGATTACTTGCATAGTGGTAATACAAGGAATCAGTACTGATTGGAAATATTCATAGGTTCATAGGTTCATACTAGGCTATCTGCCCTAGGGCATTTATAAGCCTAGCCAGAATGTGTTTGGCTTTCGCCACCCATTTTAAATTTATTTTGCTATGCCCTTTTTCGAGGTTAGTATACTGTGCCTCTGTCTAACAGTGACACAGTAGTGATACCCGGGGTACACCTACGATCTCCCATCCACTCATCAAGATTCCTCTTGAAGAGAATCAATGAGGGACTCTGCCTAACCTGGACTGGGATTTTATTCCAGAGTGAAGGGAGCCTCTGGGTTATGAATCTGTCCCTCCAGCATGTCCTATTTATTTCAGTGCTGAGGTTCAAGTCTCTCAAGCGCGTAGCTCGATGGGATTTGGATTTTCTGAGGTGTAGCATGTCCATTAATTCCGGGTTGGACATGGCTTTATACGTCAGGCACAGATCGCCTCTGAACAGGCGGTATGCCACTGAGTAGAGCTGGAGTTTCTTTAACCGGGCAGCATATGGCATCTGTTTGAGCCCTTTGATCCTCTTGGTGAGGTACTTTTGGGGTCTTTCCAGTTGCTGCAGGTGTCTGGTAAGGTACATCCCAAAAGGGGCATTGTACTCAATTATGGGCCTAATGAGGGATGAGTAAAGAGGCATGATGACCTCCCCTGATCTAGATGTGAATCCCTTCATGATTAGGTGGGCTATATAAAATGTTTTTCTAACCACTTTGGCCACGTGGTTGTCAAATGAGAGATTGCTATCAACTTGGGTCCCTAATTACTTCTTCTGTACTTAATGGATTACCACCTATGTGGTAATTTGTGGGCACTTTGTTTTTGCCAAAGGGATGACTATACACTTTTTGGCATTTAGCTTGAGGCCATGGCTCTGGCACCAGTTGTCTGTTTCTATGAGGCCCTTTTGGAGGATGCTTGTGTCGGCTGGAGAGTCGATTATGGCGCCCAGTTTGCAGTCATCTGCGAACTTGGTCAGCCACAGTCCTTCCATGTTGGCCTGTACCTCCGAGAAATATATACCGAACAAGAGAGGTCCCAGGACTGAGCCTTGTGGGACACCACTTGTAACTGGTTTGGAGTCTGACATGGCTCCAGCAATTCTAACCATGTGGGTTCTGTCCTTGAGCCAGTTTGCAATCCATCTAGTGACATAGGGGTTTATATTTAAGCTGGTGAGCTTATCTATAATGCCCGAGTGGGGTATTGTATCGAAGGCTTTTGCGAGGTCCAGGTAGGCTGTGTGGACCACCTTCCCCTCGTCAATAGCCTTGGTGACTGTTTCAAAGAAATCAACCAGGTTTAAGAGGCAGGATCTGCCCTTAACAAAGCCGAACTGGGTAGGATCCAGTGTTTGTAGGTCCCCAATATCTTTATTTATGAGGTCCATGATGATCCTTTCCATAGCTTTGCAGACCAAGATAGTCAGGCTTATGGGGTGATAGTTTCCAGGATCCGTTGAGGCACCACCTTTATGGAGAGGGACCACTGTTGCTGTACGCCACTCTTTGGGCACATATCCTGTAGTAAGGCTGAGATTGAACAGTAGTTTTATGTTTGGGTTTAGCTCTTCTTGGAGTTCATGTAGGACGCAGCCCGGGACACCATCTGGTCCCATTGATGCTGTGTTTTTTGCTTTGGAGAGGGCGGCTCTTACCTGAGCATCTGAGATGTCAGGGGGGCAGCACTCTGCTGGGATAGATATTTGCCCTTTTGGTGGGGGGGGAGTTTGCGCTGAACCTGTCAGCTAGGATGTTGGCAATGTCTGTGGGTTTGGTGTATTTTTGTCATTTTGGACTAATTCTGAGCATATCTGGGAATTACCACCCAGGTTCCTAACATAACTAAAGAAAGCCTTGTGATTATCCTTAGTGTCCTGTGCAATTTTTCTCTCGAAGCTGGCCTTAGACAATTTTATGTGTGCCCGTAGTTTTTTGCTAATACTGATCAGTGATGCCTTCCCTTTTTGGGATTTTGCTCTATCATTTAGTAGCTTCCTCCTTCTATTGTATAGTTTGTTTATGGCTGGGGTCCACCAGACAGGACGTCTGCCTTTGGAGGATTGGGTCTTGGTTTTATTTGGGATCGCATGATCCATGCATTCCTGAAGGTGTTCATAGAATGCGTTTATAAAGGATTCTGCGGTCTGGGCTGTATTTTCCACAGGCCCGGGGGCTTTGAAGGATTCCACCTCGGTTTTGAGGAGTGTGAAATTTGCTTTAGAGAAGTTTTTCACTGTGGTTTTCTGGGCAGGGGGTGGGTTGGGATGTGAATATCCAGTGAGATTAGTTTATGGTCTGATCTTACCAGTGAGGGATACACTTCTGGTCTGGAGCATAGAGTCCCCATGTTGGTGATGATCAGGTCCAGTATGTTTTCCCCTCTTGTGGGAGTGGTAACAAGTTGTTCCATAGCATTTGAGTTTATAAATTCTAGGAACCTTTGGGCTAGGGTGTTGGAGCTAGAGTAATGCTCCCAATCTATGTTTGGGTAGTTGAAGTCGCCCAATATAATGGTGTTTGGAGAGACCTTCATATTTTCCAGTGTTCTCAGGAAGGCCGAGTGGGGTTCCTGGGTTTGGGAGGGTGGTCTGTAGCAGGCTATAAACTGGAAGGCAGTTTTACCCACTGTTAGTTGCACATGGATAGTCTCTGATGCTTCGTGCTTTGCCACCAACCTGGAGGTGTGGGTATCTTTGATGAATATCGATACTCCCCTCCTTTTGTGGTTTGGTCCAAGTTTTGGGGCCGAAAAGCATGGTATGAGGTATAACCTGGTAGTGCTGGGGTGCTCTCGGGAGCCCTGAACCAGGTTTCTGTTACTGCACAGATATCGATGTTCTCCATGCTAAGGAGAGTTTCGAGTGCGTGCATCTTGAGGTTTAGACTTCTGGCGTTGAGTAGCATTACTCTTAGTTTCTTATCCCTTGTGATACCTATGGAGGTGGGTTTGTCTTTTGAGCCTTGCCCAAAAAAGGCACTATGGGGGTAGCAAGAGCCTTTGCCAATATCCGAAAGCCAGGGGTGACAGGTGCAAGCCGTCCCTAGCGAAGCATCGTGGCTTGTCGAGCATATCATCCCAAGCTGACAGGCATTGGATCCTCTTTGAATGACACCAGTACTTAAGCCAATTGTTAAAATTGATCATCTTGTCTTCATATTGTGGCATCATTCTTGGTGAGGGTAAGATGCTACTCAAGGTCAGGGTCATACCGGCCTGGGCTACATGCTCAGAGAGCTCCTTTATGTCTCTTTTCATGTAATCCAGGGAGGTACGTCTCAGGTCATTCACACCAGCATGGACAATGACTGAGTCATATTTGTACTTGCCTTGGAGTGACCTGAGTGCTTGTGTTATGTGGCAGATCCTAGCGCCCGACAGGCTGCTCACCGTGTCCCTCTCCTTGTTCAGCCTGGTGAGCGGGACGTCAGTGTGCCTGACGATAGAGTCACCTATTACAAGTGTATCAGGTGTGTTGTTTAGTCTTAAGGGCTGTGACTGTTTGGCACACTGGCTTTGTGAGATATGTGTTGCACGTGTTTTGTTTTGGGGTAGCGGCTGCTTGGGTGTCTGCTTTGGAGGTCCCTGCTGCTTTGGCAGATCTTTATTTAGAGCCTCCGAGTATGTTTTTGTGTGATTATGTGTTTGGTTTGCTGTCGTGGTAGATCTATGTGAGACTGGAATTGTAGTGAGTGTGGTTTCCTTCTCCTCCTGACTGGTTATGCCAGTACTGAGTTGAGAGAGCTTAGCCTCCAGTTTGGCTATATGGTTGCATCTCTCACATCTGTTGGAATTTGTTGGGAGGAGGAGAGGGTTGTCTGTGTACATGAGGCAGTTGTAACATTGCTTCAAGATTCCCAGATTCACCAGCTGGACCGGAGAAGAGATTGACAACTGACCTTTGGACATGCAAGAATAATATTGGGAATTCCTTAATAATTGAAAACCAGGGCCAGTGGGGAGTGAGGGTGTAGTGCTTTTAATTTTTAGTGCTGACTTATATAATTGCTTTAGTGAGCAAGTGCCAGGTAACTTAAGTGCAATGTGTTACAGGTAACTTAAATGCAAAAACGACAAACAGTAACTTTCTTTCAAGTGAAACAAGGAAATAAGTACAGTAAGCAATGCAGATATCACTAGTGATCCACAGAAGCACTGAGAAGCTGCGTATTAGGTGGAATTAGCGTTCCAGGGAAATAACAAGCAAACAAACAACAAGCATATAAACAAAGCTAGATTCAGCAGGCCTGGATCTAGTCTATGCTACAGCAAACAAGGTGTACCAATTTCAGTAAGATACAGTTCAAATATTCAGGCACTATAAACCTTTAACCAGAAATTCCCAGCTCAGAAGGGCAGAGTCCAGCCTCTTCTCCCACAAGAGTGCAGACCACAAACCTTCTTAATGTAAAATAACTGGCCTGAAGCCCAAGTGCTTAAACCAGAACTAATACACTTTAAGAATAACAGACACTGGGCTCTCAATCAGCAGTTCCCAACTTAGAAGGATGAAAGCTACCTGTCCTGCCACCACAGCGTAAACCACAAACCTTCCTAATGTAAAACAACTGGTCTGAAGCCCAAGTGCTTAATCCAAAAGACTTAGAATGATAGCTACACTTTAATCAAGTTACTACCAAGCAGTAATAAATACAATTGAATACTTGAATAATTGAATAATAATGTGTGCACATTATTCAATGATTTAGGTTAATTTATAAATGCTAACATATTACCTAAGAGCATGTAGACAGGTAAGTGACTATGCTTAACAACTGTTCACTGAAGCGTATACACATGACTGCATAAAAATTTTTTAACTCCTTTTGAAATTAAGTAAGGTTGTATTTTCCTTAGTTGAGTTGGCAGTGAGCTCCATATAGTGGGGCTTTTTTTTTAAGGGTTTTCCCCCATGAAAAGGCAGGCAGGGGTCTAATTGTCAGGTTTTCTGACTTGGAAGAGAATAATTTGAGGAGAAGACAGAAACTGAACACAGACATGGGATCAGTATGAAATGCTCAACTCCTACTTGAGTGCATCCATGAGAGTAGCATCATCTACATATCTGAGGTTGTTATAATTTCTCCTGGTAATTCTGATTCCAACATTTGATTCATCCAATGCAGCATTTTGCATGATGTATTCTGCATATAAGTTAAAGTGTGGTGAAAATATACAGCTTTATCAAACTCCTTCCCTGATTTTGAACCAAACCAATCCATATTTGGTTCTAACTCCTACTTCTTGGTATTCCACCAGATTCCTCAAGATGCAAATAAGGTGACCCAATATCCCCATGTCTCAGGTCATTACAGTCCACATAATCAAAGGGTTTAGATTAGTTGATAAAGAAAAAATATTTTTTTTTCTGGACCTCACTTAGTTTCTTCATTATCTAGTGGATGTAGACAAATTGATCACTGACGCCTCTATCCCCCTTTCTAACCTCAGCTTGTACATTTGGCAGTTCTTAGTCCATATTATTTCTGTAATCTACCTTGCAGGATGTTGAGTTTTACCTTGCTATAATGTGAACGAATTGTAATTCTTTGATAACCTGAGTATTCTTTAGCATTGTCCGCTTTTTGAGATTTAAATATAAATTGATCTTTTCTAATCAAATCTTCTTCTTCTTTTTTCGGCTGCTCCCATTAGGGGTCGCCACAGTGGATCATCTGTTTCCATTTCTTCCTGTCCTCTGCATCTTGCTCTGTCACACCAACCACCTGCATGTCCTCTCTCACCACATCCATAAACCTTATCTTAGGCCTTCCTCTTTTCCTGTTACCTTACAGCTTCATCCTCAGCATCTTTTTCCCAATATACTCTGCATCCCTCCTCAGCACATGTCCAAACCAACATAATCTTGCCTCTCTGGCTTTGTCTCCAAACCTTCCAACCTGGGCTGACCCTCTAATATACTTATTCCTAATCCTGTCCACTCTCGTCACACCCAGTGCAAATCTTAACATCTTTAACTCTGCCATGTCCAGCTCTGACTCCTGCCTTTTTGTCAGTACTACCATCTCCAACCCATATAACATAGCTAGTCTCACTACCCGCTTGTAGGCATTCCCTTTCACTCTTACTGGTACTCTTCTGTCACAAATCACTCCTGACTCTCTTCTCCACCCACTCCCTCCTGCCTGTACTCTCTTTTTCACCTCTCTTCCACACTCACCATTCCTCTGAACTGTTGATCCCAAGTATTTAAACTCATCCACCTTTGCCACCTCTACTCCCTGCATCCTCACCATTCCTCTATTCTCCCTATCATTTACACACATACATTCTGTCTTAGTCCTGCTGACTTTCATTCCTCTTCTCTCTAGAGCATATATCCACCTCTTCAGGGTCTCCTCCACCTGTTCCCTACCCTCACTACAGATCACAATGTCATCTGCAAACATCATAGTCCACGGGGACTCCTGTCTGATCTCGTCTGTCAACCTGTCCATCACCATTGCAAATAAGAAAGGGCTTAGAGCTGATCCTTGATGTAATCCCACCTCCACCTTAAATGCATCCGTTACTCCCACTGCAGACCTCACCGCTGTCACATTACCCTCGCACATATCCTGTACCACTCTTACATACTTCTCTGACACTCCCGACTTCCTCATACAATACCACAACTCCTCTCTAGGCACCCTGTCATATGCTTTCTCTAAGTCCACAAACACACAATGCAACTCCTTCTGACCTTCTCTGTACTTCTCCATCAACACTCTCAGAGCAAACATTGCATCTGTAGTGCTCTTTCCTGGCATGAAACCATACTGCTGATCACTAATTATCACCTCCCTTCTTAACCTAGTTTCCACTACTCTTTCCCATAACTTCATGCTGTGACTGATCAGTTTAATCCCTCTGCAGTTACTACAGCTCTGCACATCACCCTTATTCTTAAAAATCGGTACCAAAACACTTTTTCTCCATTCGTCAGGCATCCTCTCACTTTCCAAGATTTCATTAAATAATCTAATTAAAAACTCCACTGCCATTTCACCTAAACACCTCCATGCTTTCACAGGTATGTCATCTGGACCAATAGCCTTTCTGTTCTTCATCCTCTTCATAACTATCCTTACTTCCTCCTTGCTAATCCACTGCACTTCATGATTCACTATCCGCACATCATCCAACCTTCTCTCCCTCTCATTCTCTTCATTCATCAGCCCCTCAAAGTACTCTTTCCATCTGCTCAACACACTCTCCTCGCTTGTGAGTATGTTTCCCTCATTATCCTTTATCACCCTTACCTGCTGCACATCTTTACTAGCTCGATCCCTCTGTCTAGCCAGTCGGTACAGGTCCTTTTCTCCCTCCTTAGTGTCCAACCTTTCATATAACTCTTCATATGCCTTATCCTTAGCATTTTCCACCTCTGTCTTTGCCATGCACCTCATCTCCTTATACTCCTGTCTACTTTCTTCATCTCTCTGACAATCCCACTTCTTCTTTGCCAACCTCTTTCTCTGTATACTCTCCTGTACTTCCTCATTCCACCACCAGGTCTCCTTGTCCTCCTTCCTCTTTCCAGATGTCACACCAAGCACCTTTCTAGCCATCTCCCTTACTAGCTCTACTGTAGTTACCTAGCTAATCAGCAACTCTTCATCGCCACCCAGTGCCTGTCTTAACTTTTCCCTGAACTCCACCACACAATTACCCTTTTTCAATTGCCACCATTTGATCATTGGTGCTGCCCTCACACTCCTCCTCCTCTTCTTGATCACCAATGTCATCCTACAAACCACCATCCTATGCTGCCTAACTACACTTTCCCCCGCCACCACTTTACAGTCTCCAATCTCCTTCAGACTGGCCCTTCCACATAAGTACATACTCATTACTGTAAAAAATACACAATTTAAAATTCCTATGTTTTTTTTACTGGATTTTAATTGGTTGTCTAACAGAACACGTGTAGTGAAAGTTTCTGGTACCATCTCTGAACAGAAAACTGCAATTGGGGGGATACCACAGGGAGCAGTAATGAGTCCTCTCTTGTTTGGCATTTATTTTGCAGACATCCATGCTAATATCCCTGAAGTGTGAATGGCTAAGTTTAATGATGACTGCTAGATGGGAAGTGATCCACTCATCTACTGATACTAAATTGTTCTAACAAAGGCTGGAACATGTACATACCTGGCATACTGAAACATGGTCTCAAGTTAAATGCAAAAATGTGCACCATGGTGGTGTTTGGCAAAAAAGCTCCTCCCATGTTATGAAAGTGATATGCCTTGTCAAACAAATACAGTCCTAAGAGACTTATGCACTTGTGAGTACAAGCTCCCCTTACTTGATCATCATATTTCCCCCATAGTGAGGAAATGCTATTTAGCTGAGTTCATTTCCAAGGGAATATCTTCAACAGCCAAAGAAGTTATCTTCCTACTGTATTCCTCTCATATGGCTCATCACTGAATGTAAAGCCTCCCATTCATATGTAAAAATCTAAGCATATAGCTCAACTAGAAAGGCCCCGCTGATTTTTAACAACAAAGTCTTTAAATTTTTCAATAATTGTGATAAATTAGCACAATTCTCCTTGTCTTCAGTAGTCTAATGGCTGCTTGTAGATGAACTGTCTCACTTTTTGAGACATGAAAGACCCAGTCCTATATGACCACCTATTTCATCACAAAACTAGTGGCTCTACAAATACCTATACTAAGGACTTAAATTTACACCAACAAACAAACATTCATAGGAGGGATAGGTTCCTAACTCAACATATTCCCAGCCTATGGAATAAGTTACCACTAAAAGTTGAGTAAATTACAACTTTGTCTGCCTATACGGTAAGTTTTGATCACCTCCCATGTCAGTCTTGTGTTTTGGGACTTTAAGGTAACTATTTGCTTAAGAAGAGATCCCCATGTGCAATGACTGGTACAGATTTACACCATGGTTATCATGTACAGCCCTGTTTAATTTGAAAAGTGGGCACTATTAAGTGCTTGTGAAGGGTGGCAATTGGCAAGAATGTTTCTGTGTGTCTACTTAAAAGTACACATGACTAAGAATCTTATGGCACCTCTGCCTGGATTTGTTCCTATATTCCTATGGTCACTGGTCCTTTCCAAATTTACTGTCAGACTATAAACACTAACATTATCATGCTGCAGGATTTTAAACTAGTCAGCTGGAATTTCAACCACTTCACGCAGTCTTATTATTACATTCATGTGTACAGTTGATTTCACTCTTAAGGGTGTCTGGTTCTTAATGACAGAACATAGTATTGTATGTTTTAGTGATGTTAGGCATACCTCTCAACTGCCCAGATTTTCACAGAATGTCCAAATTTTTGCCTCATACTTTTAGTCTTTTCCTCATAAAATTTGTGTTTTTCTGGCAAATCGCTGAAGGTTGAACTAACTAAATAATGGCATACATTTAAGTTTCAGACTTCATATCCTTAAGAAAATGCATGCTAAAACAAATTCCGTTATTCTAACAACTTTCTAAGTTCATATGAGAAATATTTAAAATCTGTCGCTATTTCTGGGCCTTTGTGCCCCCATTATTTTAGGCTTTGTCCAGATTTCTTGCAGTAAAAGGTTGAGAGGTATGATGTTAGGCTCCCTTCTATATAATTCTTCTGTATATTCCATCTATTTTCTCTTAATTATTTTCAGCTAGTTATCTTTATCTTTTAACATGTCATTTTTACTTAGAAGTTTCCCTTAATGTGGGTCTACTACAGGTGCTGACATGGTAGTTGCTTGTAATATGCCTGCTTGCTGCCACTTGCTCAAAATATCAAGTACTTTAACTCCTGGTAGTCCAACTTCCCATTTCTACAAAGACTCCAACACCCACTCCTGTAAAGTACATAGCCCTACCAGACCCTAAACCTAAAGCCAGTTCCCAACCCGACTCCTCATCCTCCTACCCTATAGAGTTAAAGGTTGAGAGATTTCCTAGTCTAAATGAAAGTCAGCCTGAAACCTCTTTTGAAGTGCTATAGCTTTCAAAAATTGTAGAAGGAATTTTAAGCACTACACTGTAGCTGAGCTCAAGTATGTGCACAGGTTTATGCAGACAGCACTACTCTATAGCCAAATTCAGGTATATGCGCAAGAATGCACAAGCACCACTACCCTGTAGCTGAGCTCTGGTATGTGCACAGGAGTGTGCACTACACAATAGACAAGTTCAAGTATGTGCACAGGAGTGTACAGGCGCCAGTACACTGTAGCTGAGCTCAGGTATGCGCACAGGAGTATACAGGTACCACTACGTTGTAGCTGAGCTCAGGTATGTGTACAGGAGTGTGCAGGTAGCAGCTGAGCTCAGGTATGCACACAGGAGTGTACAGGCACCACTACACTGTAGCTAAGCTCAGGTACGTGGATAAGATAAGGCAGACAGAATTGCTCTGTAGCTAAGTTCAGGAATGTGGACAGGAGTGCAAAGGTAGCACCGTAGTACAGATAAGGTCAGGAATGTGCACAGGCAGTGCAACCCTTTAGCTGAGGTCAGGTATACGCAGACAGCATTGTACTTTAGACAAGTACTGTTATGTATACAGGAATGTGCAGGCAGCACCGCACTATAGCCTGATTTCAGGTATGTGCATGCAGTACTGAGCTGGCACTGTGGGTCTGCTTTGCGAGTGCCCAGGCAGCACCACCCTATAGCCTGATTTCAGGTATGTGCATGCAGTACTGAACTAGCACTGTGGGTCTGCTTTGCTGGGGAACATGTCAGGGCCTCAATGGTATACCACACAAAACCAAACTTATAAAAGCACAAAAAGGTCGGGAACAGCTCCAACCACTAAGAAATACTGTGTATTAAGTGCTTGGGTCTATATTAAACCAGTGAATGCTTAGAAAAGTGAATGCTGATTTATCGACCCCGTGTAAGCGAAAGCTTACAATCCCAACACTCGGAAAAGCGATTTTTTTCCCCAGGGGAAAAAAAAAATCGCTGTTCCACAAAAAATAAAATAAAAAAAAAAAAAAAAACATCAAAACATTACATAAAGTGGGGGTTCACACCCCCCCCACACTTAACTATACCAACTCCGAGATCGCACTACAGTGGCGAAAAAGGCAAAGTAACAGAGGCGGCCAAGCAATTTCTTTCCCAGGGAAAGAAGTCGCTTATATGCCATTTTGCTATTTTGCTGTTTCATGCTTTCAAGTTTGATCAAGATGCATTTAAAGGATTGTGTCTTTAATTATATAATAGGAACCCTAAGTACTTCATACCTCTCCAGTGTACCTCATTATGAGGAAGTTCCTCATTTGGGGTCTTAAAACATTCATGTTCCTCGAAGTTCCACATTGAAAGGATCTGTTCCACATTCAGTTTTAGCAATGTTTTTAACTGATATCCATGGTAAATTGAACTGAATCATACTAATTCATTAAAAGGACTTGGATCTCTTGAGGAAGTGTAGCAATTGCCTCGTGTACAAAAACAACCCTCTACTAATAACATAATCTAGTACAGAGTGCGAGAGATGTATTTACACCAAGACTCTAGAATCCATGCTCTCTCTCACTCAAAATAATAACACAGAGAAGGTTGTCAACTCACCTACCACTACATATTCACATAGTACCACTACTCATACACATACCACTACTCAAACACATAGTACGCATCAAACATGTAAATCAACATATGTGGAGAAGCTCTCAAAAAAACCTTACTGAAACACCAGAGACCTCCAAAACACAAGTCTGCTACAGCTAACACAGTCTCCATAGCACCCATGACACATAAACACCAGTGTCTCACCCACCAAGCCCATAAGGTGTAACACTCAAAAAACAGGTTTTCTTGTCATTGCAGACTCAGTAGTGAGGCACACAGATATCCCACTCACCAGGTTGGATAATGAGAAAGTCACAGTCAGCTGCGTGTCCAGTGCCAGGATTCGCCATATCATGCATGCACTCAAGTCTCTCAGCAACAAGAACTGTTACGAGTCTGTCACACTTCATGTTGGTGTGAATGATCTGAGATGTACTGCACTGGACTATATGAAGAGAGACATGGTTGGGCTCTCTGAGTATGCGTCCCAGGCAGGTATGTCCCTAGACTTGAGCAGTATACTACCCTCACCTAGAATGATGCCACAGTATAAATACAAATTGATTGATTTCAATAATTGGCTTAGTATTTGGTGTCATTCCAAGGGGATCCAGTTCCTGTCTACCTGGGATGCCATGGTCGACAAACCTCTCTGCTTTGCCAGAGACGGTTTGCATGTGGCTCCACTAGGCTTTTGGCTGCTGGCAAAGGCTATTGCCTCCATCATAGTGGGCAAGGTCTTGAAAACAACATTACCAATGTGAAATTAACCAATTGGAACAAAATAAGGGTCATGCTACTAAATGCTAGGAGCTTAAACGAAAAAACTGCACTGCCTGGAAGCACTTCTTTCACTAGACAATGTAGATGTCTGTGCAGTCACAGAAACCTGGTTTAAGGCCTCAGAGAATACCCCAGCCCTACAAGGTTACGATGCCTTCCACACCTTTAGACCCGCAAAATGAACATGTGAAAATGAAAGGAGGGTCTGTTTCAATCTATATTAAAGATATATTCACATCCCATCTAGTTAGACTGGACAACTCCATGAAGTTACTCCAGGTACTGGTTACGGCCCCTCATTCAGGTCCTAGCTAGTTATAGATCCCCCTCCATGGGTCACAACACCCACAAAGCCTACTTAACAAAACTGAAGATAATCCAAATTTTATCAAACACACTTGTTATGGGTGAATTCAATTATGGCACCATCAACTGGGAAACCTACTCTAGCCCAAATTCGCTAGCACAGAAGTTCCTTGACTTTGTGAATTCAAATGCCCTGGAGCAAATTGTCCATACCCTAACAAGAGGAACAAGCATTCTAGATCTGGTCCTCACCTACATGTGAAACAGGTGCACTGCTGCAATGGTTGGACCCTCATTAGTTAAAACTGACCACATATCAGTCACCTTCAAACTGACACTAACACCAGAACTCACAAAGGGTGAAATCAGACTAAAACACATCACCAAGCAAACTATACCCTCCTAGGTGACGGTATAAATGCTTTCCAAGCCCCGCCCTAAGCTGAAAGTGGTAACTACTCCGACATTTACACTAATGCCCTGTACAATCACTTACATAAATGTATAAACTCAGCTGTACCAGATAGAATCAAAGCCATAGCCCCAAGTAAAATAAAGCTGCCATGGTGGACTTCAAGCATCAACAAACTCTACAATAAATGGAAAACATTTACTGTCCAAGAGAACAAAGACAAGGACCGAACAACGGAAAAGCACCATCCTTAGCCTTAACAGGCAAATAAGACAACCTGTTAAATCCTCCAAGAGCTCCCTCCTTTGAGAGAAACCTAGCAAGTACTGCCAAGGATAACCATAAGGCCTTTTACAGTTATGTATGTAACCTAAAGGGCAGGACCCAAGCATGTGCAGAACTGATGGTCAACAATATCACACACACACAGGCCCCACAAAGATAGCGAACCTGCTAGTGGATAAGTTTGGCAAAAATTTCATTCCTTTAACTCTTCCTAACTTGCAAAAAACCCTCCCCAAAACTTTCCCCCCACCCTACATATCTGAAGAACAGCTCCAAGGCAAGAACATGGACTCAGTGGGACCAGATGATACCCCGGGTTATCTTCTAAACAGGCTAAAACATAAACCAGCATCACTACTAAGTATCCTTTTCAATCATAATCTACCACAGGCTTTGTTCTTGCGGAATGGAGAACATCTACAGCTAATCCCCTCCACAATGGAGACTTAGCAACAGACCTGGGGAATTACAGACCCATAAGCCTGACCAGCCTCATCTGTAATGCCATGGAATGTATTATTATGGACCAAATAAATATAGACATAGGTGACCTCCAAACTTTGGATCCTACCCAATTCGGCTTCATGAAGGGCAGATCCTGCATGTTAAATCTGGTGGATTTCTTTGAAAGTGTGACCAAGGCCATTGATGAGAGCAAATCTGTGCACACGGTGTACCACGGCTTTTGACATAATCCCACATTCAGGTATTACCAGTAAACATAGCAAACTGAATGTAAACCCCTTTGTTGTAAGATGGATTGCCAACTGGCTCACAAACCAGACACACACTATCAAAGTGGGTGACTCCACATCAACCAGCAGACCTGTTACCAGTGGGGGTGCCACAGGGGTCAGTGCTGGCCCCCCTACTGTTTGGTATATACTTCTCAGAAGTTCAGGTCAAAACTAAAGGGTTGTGGCTGACCAAGTTTGCAAACGATTGCAAACTAGGTGCAATCACTGAATCCCCAAATGATGTCAGTATACTCCAGGAGGGTCTCACACAGACCAACAATTGCTGCATTAGTCACAGTCTCAAACTGAATGCAAAGAAATGCATCATCATTCCCTTCAGCACAAACAATGTCCCTTCACACTATCAAATCAACAACAATACTCTAAGTACCCAAGAAGTGGTAAGGGACCTTAGCTTTGACCACCATGTGCCTACCATTGTAAGGAAAGCTTTCCACATAACTCACTTGATTAGTAAAGGCATCACCTCAACAGCAAAAGAAGTTATAACCCCCCTATACTCGTCACTTATCCAGCCAATAATTGAGTATAATGCCCCATTTGGCATGTACTGTATTAAGCACCTGCAGCAATTAGAGAGACTTCAGAGGTTTCTAACAAAAAAGATCAGGGCCTTCAGCATATGCATTACATGGACCGACTAAAGTCCCTTTCGCTATACTCCGTATTAGATAGACTTCTTAGGGAAAACTTATGTCTGCCAACAGAGCAAATGTAACCAAACCTAATGGCATAAAGAGCAAATGTACCCAAACCTAATTGCCTAAAGAGCAACCGTACCCAAACCTAATGAACTTACTGCATATCCATAAATCAAATGGGTCTAGGGCTACCTGTTCCAGGGACTTAAATATGGCCTGTGACTTAAACAGGACATGCTGGAGAGATAGCTTTATCTCCCAGTGACTGCCAAGTCTTTGGAACAGGCTACCAATTCATGTGAAACAGAACACCTCTATGACACTGTTCAAGAGGAACCTGGACAAGTGGATGGGGCACTGTAAATTCTTACCAGGGATAGTACCCACAACCCTCCTAGACATGGGAAATCATCATTAAATGCAATATTGGGTACTGACTAGTACTTCTACGGTATTAAATTGGGTTGAAACAGCTAGGCTTAAAATGTCCTCCCAGTCGATATCCTAGTAAACTCCTATGATCCTATGATATGATATGATTATATAATTAAAACTATCACATTTTAACCATACTGTGAACTTCCTAGATGAAGTTGTTAGTAACTGGTAGTAAGTGATCCACAGTTTGCTGATTTGTTCCACATTTTGAAAGGTAGTGTTCCTCATTTTGGAGATGGAAGGTTGATAGCTATGAAGTGCTTTCACCCCCCCCCCCCACTCACCGCGGGACTTCATCAGAATATACCACAAATATACAAATAGCTTTAAATAAGCAATCAGCATAGCACATGTCCAATTATAACAATACGATAAGCCCAATTATAAACAATTAATGAATCCCTTTACAAATAAAAACAATCAAATATAAGATCTATATAGAAAATCTAAGCTGTATAGTATAAAACTGTTTGTGATAAGCCTCCATTTAAAACAACATTTTTGTGTTATCTGTAATACAATTCAAGTTTAAATAGACAGGAGATGGACACCAATTCAATCAAGCCTGGTGGCATGAAAACATTAAGGAAAAGCTGCCACAGCAGCTCCCTCTTTTCTAATAACAGACTCCAGGTACCACCTCTGGGATAGCGGATCATGTATCCTACCATGAAAAATAAGAATCTATGTTGAGATTTTAATTCAATATGTTTGTACAGTGCATTAATAGTTCTTTTGTTATTAATATCATATAAATGCTCGTATATATATATATATATATATATATATATACTCCTTTAATTTCCTCTCAGTTTTGCCAACAGAATATGCAGGACATTGTTGGCAAATGGCAAAATACACTACACCATATGTATTGCAGTTGAATTTCCCTGTTGTTATGATGTGGTGCTGCTGGATGTTAATACCTTCATCAATATATACACCCCTGCAATGTTTGCAGCAACCACAGATGGTCATCATAGGAGAAGGGCTGGAAATAACATCTGCTAAATTCTCGAAAAGATTCTTAAATCTCATCCCCTTCTTAGACACACTTCTAGGTCTTGGCCCTAATCTGTTGAGAATTTGAGGATGTGTGAATATTAAGCACCAATTCTTATTTACAATCTTATCAACAAAGTGAATATCAACAGAAAAACTAGTAATAAAGGCAGTTGCAAAATCTGTGACATTCTAATTAGACTTTTGTTGTTTATCATTAACAAACTTAGGTACTGTGCTGGTTGCCTGTAATTCACTGGATGGGTCCATGGCTTTATCATTCTGATTTAGAAGTGGATCATATGTTCCATTTTATCTTTTAAAAATAACCTTATCCATTCCATTATAAATCACATTTGTAGGGTAACTTCTTCTTAGACATATCAACTAAATTATAACATTCCAAAATAAAATCATCAAATAAAGATACCATATGGGCAGCCCATACCATCTGTCCCTTGATAACTGCCTTCTTTTGGTAGAAGGGGTGACAACTAGTATAATACATGAAAGAAGTGGATTAGATAGGTTGCCGATAAATAAGTGAAACAAACAAACCCCTCACATAATCTTTTTTATATGTATATCTAAAATGAAAAATTACCAGATGTGATAGTATGAGAAAAGGATAAAAAAAAATGTAGTGTTATTGATATATTCAATAAATAATAGGGTTTTTATCATAATCATCTTTCCAGAACATGCATATGTCATCCAGGTATCTTGTATATAGGACCCAGGATGAAGCAAAGGGGCTGTTAAAAATATATTTTGTCTCCTAGTCTACCATAATGATGTTGGCAAATAGGGGCCCACATGCTGCACCCATAGCCACACCTGTGGCCTGTCAGAAATAATGGCCTTAAAATATAAAGTTGTTCAATAACACTAATTCCATTAATGTAACATATTATTAATTCTAATTTGGGAAAAATTTATTTTCTCATTAAGAGAATCGAAAAACATATTCTAAACCCACATCCTGTGGTATTACTGTAAATAAATTCTTCACATCGATAGTAATGAAACATACATTGTCCATAAATTCAATATTATTGCATTTTGATAAAAAAAAAATCCAGGAATCCTTACATAAATATGATATATGTGAAAGTCCTGCCTTTAAATCATAATCAATCATTTTAGCTATAGAATTGATTTTTGACGTACTAGCAGCAACAGTTGGCCTGAGGGGGTTGAAGGTCTTTGTGAATTTTAGGTACTCCAAAAGACAATTGGAATGGAGAGATTTTTAATACATAAATAATTATATTTATCTGGGGTTAACTGGCCTTGCCTAAGCATATCATGCAATAATATGTTGGTTTATTGATATGCTATGTACACCTCATTCAGTGAACCTTCATCATATGGTTCATCAAACAATAAGTTAAACATCCTTTGAATGTAATTACATTTATCCATGACTATAACCCCAAACCCTTTATCAGGGTTCATAATTCTTATATTACTCAAGAATGAGAAGGCAGGGCCATAAATAAGAATCACCCATATAGCTGCCTAGGTAATCTCCCTTTTCCAGCTGGTTATCACCTCCCATGTCAGTCATCCGTATTTTGGCATTTCAATGTATCTATCTGATTCAGAGCAAGTACCCCAAAGCGTAAAATGATGTGCGATGATTGACTGGCACCATAGAGAGAAGTGAAGCAGTCATTTGGTTGGACAAAGGGAGATGATAGTACCACAGCCAAAAGAAAAACAGAATCATAATTTCAGCAACTATAAACAGTTTTGGTCAACAGTGTCAGTGTAGTCAGATTAGCATCATACCTTTGAGTACCTGCTATCATTCTGCATGAGTACATCTAAATATGCTTTTCTGGGCACAAATGAAATCATTGTTTGGTAACTGCAAAATGTAAACTTTGCCCTTGGAATAACAGCTAAATGTACCATAATGCACAGTTTGACCAAAGCATCATTCTTGAAATGAAGCTTCCACAATAAGGGAAACATTCCATACAGCAGTGTGAAACAGCCTTTGAGTGATCCCCTTGCATGAGGTGTGTGATGCATTTTGTCCTCATGGAAACAACTGTATTACACTTGTGTTACATGTACAAATTCCAGTTTAATCCTTTTTATGTTCAATTACTATTCACATAGTAATTCCTCAAATGACTAACTTAGACTCTTCCAGGCTGCTTCTGACAAGCCATATCTGCTAAATTCATGAGGCTATGTAAAGAAATGGACATGTTGCAAGTTACATATTGAAATACTGAAAACCAGCACTTAAAAGAGTAAGTTTTAAGAGGTTTCCAGGTTAAGTTCTGGCAGCTGTAGGTTTTCTAACAAGCTTTTAGTAGACTTGTACCAAAGCTCTGACTGAAGGTATGCACTCTCATTAAGCATGTTCAGTCCAAAGTGCAATTACCATTTTAGGATGACAGCCATTACTGCTAGCACTGGAAAACAGACAGTACCATCTGAAAACAGACAGCATCTGCACTCTTGAAATGACAGGAACAGATAGATTTGCTGTAAAGTTAAGATCAAAATATAAAAAAGCTGCTAAATAATAAGAAAATATATTTATTAAGAAGATGGCATGGTCATTTAAGTTGAAACTGTCAGTAAGTTTTCAACAACATTTCAGCATGGATCGTATACATTCTCACTGTGTACATTTGTCTGAGTGTGGTTTCCCATTGTATGCTCAAGTATTTTAAGATTAAAGGCTTTCACTTCTTTCTATCAAAATACTGACTGGACTGAATTGGTGAAGTATAAATAAACAGAAATGTTTATGATGTGATCTGCATGCCAAAGTATTGAAAAAATCCCAAAAATTAAAGGCAACATTTGCTAAATTATACACAATCATTTATGTTTAACAAGATTACCAGTTTTGTCTATAGTTTTCAGCATTCTCACTTACTAAATTATATGGAGTCATCTAAGTTTTCCATGTGTTAACAGTTATGGCCCCAGCATTCCTTTGTCTCATCCTTGGGAATCATCCTGATAAACTAAGTGCTATTAGTGTGTATAACTTTATAAACAATATTATTTTATGGTCAGTGTCTAAGAAGATTGGCAGTAGAATATTTCATGATATGAAGATCACTACAAGCCATGTTGAAAAAAAAAATAACCAAACATATCCATGTCATGATCAGATAAAATACTCAATGAATATCAGAAAAAGCAGTTCTAAAATAAATTTTGCATACCTTATTTCACTGTCTGGTTCCAGACTGAAGGCATGTCTCCCAGGAGTGGTATAGCAGGATTTTTGGAACTGCACACCAACTTTCACAACAGTACATTACACCTTCCAGAATGAAGCACCCCCAACCCTGGACAGTACATATTTCTGGACAGCATACTAGCATAAAAGTACTGTTATATCTGCTAAATAGAATGTCTCACAATTAATTATTAAATAATGGAGTGGACGGAGGTTTATTACTATGTGATAACTAATGTAATTGATCCAGTAAGATTTCCTTAAAATAAACCTTAAAATGTGCACACAATTTGGCATAATCAAGGCTAAACCTTGCTGAGGCAGATGATAGTTCCCAGCAGGAAAGTTAAGTGGGGATACAAAAGAAAACAGCAGAGGGCTTTCTTTATTTTCAAGAAAGAAAGAGAATTGAAATGTTTTTGTTATTATTGTTGGTATCTACCAATGTTTAAGCATACCAAAAGGGACTGTGCCTTCCTATTGGCAATACAAAGTATAGAAGAGGCACAAACTGATTAAAACTTTTTTCAGTGTCCATATGAGCACTGATAGTCTGTACACCTTCCAGTATAAACAGGTCGCATGTGGGAAGTGTGCTCAACAGTGAGCTCAAACACCCCCACATTCTCTTTATAACCACATGGGTATGGGTTGAAAATGAGTATTGGACAGAGACACACAGATGGAGACAGATGTTTTTATAACCACACAACAAAACCGCACTTCTAATTCATGCCTCATACTTGCAAACACTGCCAGATTAGGCATGCATCAGATCATTTGAAAGCTACTGCAGTGAGAGACCAGAAAAGGTACCTCTTCTTCAATGTCAAAAATATATGAGCAAAGAAAAAAAAACAATGGGTACTTTATATGCTCCCACAACAAGGTGTGGGGGCATACATAAAACAGAGAAGTCATAAGAAGAGTGCAATTATTTAAGATACTAATCATAACAGTAGCTCTGTGAGGAGAGGTCAGCGTAACACTAAATTATTACATGTGGGCTTACCCACCCTTCTGCCTTCCAATTGGTATGACTAGATCTCCAAAGTTGTCTTTTATTATTCATGTGACAGTTAATTCTAGGCTCATGTCTGTTAAAGCACCGGCATCTGTTCCAAGAGCCCCACATAACTCCAGCACCAGCACTCTCTAGATCACTAAGCCTGGAAACACTGGAAGGTTGTGGTATACGTACGTGGAGTGCTAGCCAAATAAAGAATATACAAAACAAATCATAACTCTGTACAAATATATTCCTTATGGCGAGGAAGAAGGCAGAGTGAAACTTCTATGTTATCTTATACAATAGCATAATCGGCCTCAAGTGGAAGAGATTTCATAGGAGGCAATGCTTCCACAGTTTGCAACAATTACAGACAGTTCTAGGGGCACTTGTAACTAATTGACTTATAAATTTCAGCTTTTGACTAAAATGAATTACATAAATGGAATGGAATAGTTGAGGATAACAAGACACTTTCACACTTGTTAGATGATTCCTTGAGTAAAATTTTCCCCTTGTAAATCCAATTAATTGATAAAATTCAGCCCAGTCTCTAACCTTCCATTTATTATAAGACTTCTAGAGAAAGTAGTATATGTACAGTTGTACTCAATTTAATTTCTCAAAATCTTTTGGATTTCTAATACCATGACAGGAATGGACACCATTCCTAAGTCAAGGTATAATTGAAGTTCATGAAATTAGTATTATTTCAGTCTTTCATGTTTGCCAAAGGTGCTCTTTGTAGCACCCACAAAGTGCCCAGAACTGACTCCTAAAATTCATATGAAGTTGCATGTATTTATACACCTATTCATATGCCTATCTAAATACAGCTGTAGATGCTTTTTTACTAGTCTCATTGCTTCGACTACTATTGGAAATGCTTAGGTATCTTTCCTCCACATTGCTCTAATTTCTGATATTTTATGATTTTCTGTCTCTTTGTACATGAGACGCTGTAATCGCTAGGTGTATCAATTTCATTGGTCAATGCTACTTTTGTTTTATTTTGTTTTTTTTTTTGTATGTTTTTGTTTTTTTCTATGGACTATTCCATCTGGTTTTCTCACATCTATTTTTTGAATTGTTGGTGATGGGTAATCCTGTACACTTTATCATTCTCTATAATGTATTTTGGTTCATGTTTCCAGTACTTCTCAGCTAATTCTATTTTGTAGTGTTTGTATAATCCCCAATGCAACAATCTTGCCAAATTGTTGTGTCTTTAAGTGTACTGGCCCTCTGCTATCAGTGTATCACACCCAGCAACAATGTGTCCACCCATTCCCAATTCGTTTTTTACAGAACCTACATTTGTCTGTTTATCCCACAAGTTCAAAAGACTTTTTAAACTAACCTGTATGTAGTCCACCTTTCATCCTTCGGTTTCAACTCTCTTCTCCTCTCCTTAACCTTTCCTGCATCAAATCATGTTCAATATGTGACTGTTCCGGAAGGTCTCTATACTTGCCATTATATTTATGACTTTTCCACATTTCTTTCCTTCTCATTTGATCCTTCTTATATTCTTTCTTTTGTTTTTTTTTTAGCACATTCAGTTGCTGCATGATTTTTGTCTACTTCTAGTTTGACTTCCATTCCCAGTTGCCACATGAATTCTGCTGCTAACCTAAGCAAAGAGGTCATCTTAGACTTTCTCTCCTCATGTTATAAAACTTTCACTATGTTTGGCTCTGATGGGGTCAGCAGATATGTATGCAGCTCCACAATTGGTGATCTATACATGTAATTAACTTTGAGGAAACACATGCCTCCTTCACTGCGTGGAATATATAATCTTGGAATACACTGACTTTTATATGTCATTTGATAAGCATGAAGCATCTTTTTGTTTGTCTGTCCAACTGATCCCATACCTTTTGAGGCCAGTCAATTACAGCAAAATGATAAGTTAAGACAGGAAGAGCAAATTGGTTTATATCTTGTACTTCATTCCTAGATGTCAAGGTTGTTTTCAATATTAGTTTTTGTCTTTCAAAGTATTCCTTATTGAGTTTTATTCACATTTGTTCATGTTTTATTGCCAATCCTTCATCAATTCCAAATATTTCTATACTCCTTCCTGCTCAAGTTCCTTTATATCACATTCCTGTCCTAGACTGACATTTTCTCAATACTGCAACTTTTTGCTTTATGCATTGCTTTTGCACATTTATCAAGGCCAGATGTCATTCTTATATCATCTGAGAAAGTTTCAACCACTTGTATCTCTTCTAATAAGGTTTTAAGTAATCCACAAAAAGTAGAAAATAAATCTTTAAGCAAGTTTGTTTTCTTGGAGCTAAATTGCAACCAAGACCTAATCTCTTAACTAAACAGGTTAATGCGTTAAGGGCAAGACAAAATAGCTGTGGTGGCAAAGAGTCACCCTGGAATATCTCCCTTTGAAATGTTATCCCTGGGATAATAATGTGTCCTTTATCATGGCTTAGCTGCAAAGTGGTCTGCCATTGTATCACGGTCACTCTAATATAACTTGACAATGAAGGATGCATCTCATATGTCTGTAAGAACTCCTTTACCCATGAATGTGGGATGCTGTCAAATGCTTTTTTGTAATCTATCCATGCCTTAT
This sequence comes from Protopterus annectens, assembly GCF_019279795.1. Classification (NCBI taxonomy): domain Eukaryota; kingdom Metazoa; phylum Chordata; order Ceratodontiformes; family Protopteridae; genus Protopterus; species Protopterus annectens. The sequence goes on along the minus strand of NC_056733.1, from coordinate 1,796,983,269 downwards.
TTAGATTCTTCCACTTTTTACAATTCTCCATTAAGACTTAATTTAACAACAAATTATCCTTTCTTGCATATGACTTTCTTTTGTTACCCTCTTGTTCTATTGTCATGATGGAGTTTTCTTCTAGATGACTATAAACTCTGTCAGCATCAGTTCTAATAGATTGCTTATATATTGTAGGAAGGCAAGTTATTGGTCTATAGTTTTTAGGATGGTTTACAGGTTCACGCTTAAGGAGAAGTATTATTTGTTTTCTGTTGTTAATCAGTTTGTTGTATGTTTGGGATGCAACTATAAGCAGTTCTTGCTCAGGGCTAAATCTTTGTATAAAGATGTTAATACTTCTATCCAGACATTAGGTACTGCATCTGGGCCAGGGTTTTTTAATAAGGAGCTTTTCTTAATTTTGTTTCAGTTTCTCTGGAGATTACTTAATGCCATTTCACATACTTTACCTTTGAACTCTTTAGTGTTTCTTTTAATTTTTCTGTCCATTCAAATTCTTTGTTATGTTCCACAGGATCTTCATAAATATTTCTCCAAAATGTGTCTATTTCTTCTTTTTTTTTTGGTGGTATTTCTTTTCCTTTTGTGTAGTTTCCCAGTTCTCTATAAAACTTTTTTGGGTCATCAATGAATTGCTTATTTTTTGTTTTTCTTTTATATTATCTGCATATCGTCCAAGTTTTTCTGCCTGTGCTGATATCCTTAGTTTATTATTTGCAATACTGTTTGATACACCCATTCTGATATTGTTCATTGCTTTTATCATATACATCTTTCTAAGTATTTTGCTGATATGTTCCCTCTTCTATAACAGTGACACATCTTAATTGCCTTACAGTTTTCTCTATTCCCTGCTTCCATGATGGCATTTAATGTCTTCCCTTTCTTTCCCTTCACTGCTCTGTATTGTTGTGATAGGATTTATCTGTTGTTAGTTCAGTTGCACAGTAATATATCTTACTTACTTCTGTTAAATCTTATGAATTTTTGTTAATATTCTTGATTACTGTGTTCATTTGTTTTATTGAACTTCTAACATTTGAAACCTTATTTGCTTTTTGTAATTTATTTCTTTCATCGAACTTAATATGTCTATCCACCTCTATTAAATCAAGCAACTCTCACCATAGATTGTTTTCTTAAAAAGTGAGGGCACATTTTTTGCTCTCTATCTCCTACACTCTATGGAAAGTTCCAGAACATCTTTGTGTGTCTTCAGCTGCAACTTGCATCATCCTTTGCACCTTCATATGGTTACTCATTGGCCCATCACTCCACAACATTGTCTGTGTCAAAGTTGCCACTGTTTCCTGCTCCTTCCCTTGCTGTGCAACTCCAACTGAACATTTGCACTGCTTTCCTGCAGAAGGTTCCAAGGCATCATCATATGGCAAGTGATCAGATGCTTCTTACTCCACCTGTTTCTCCTTCATTTGGGGACTCATTTTTCATCATGCTGTGGCATACCTTGGTTAGACTTTCTACACTAAATCCTGGACATCTCAGGTATTCCATAACTTCAGTTTCTATATGTTTAACATCTACTTTACTAATCTTCTGTTTTACATCCCCCCTTTGTATTCTTATGTTTTTTTTTTTGTACTGTGAAATTTTCCATATCTGCATTTCTCTTCAAACATTTTTGGAGCTGTTTTTGTATGGATTAGTTTAGCTTTCTCCTCTGCATAAATATTGCACCATATCAGATCTCTTTTTCTTTTCCATTCCCATATTTCTTTTTTATATCCTTCAAAAATGTCTGGGTTTTGTTCTTTACATTTTTCTACTTTTTCTGATGCTTCTTCTTCTTCTGACGAGCGCCCCAAAGTTTCTTTGTCTGTGTAATGTTTTTCATGGATCTGTTTTATTAATGAATGCGCACTTGCATGTGACGCATTTGATAGTTTTTCTTGTGCGAGTATTTTTCCTTCCTCTAACTTCTTTCTTAATCTTTTTTAATATCTTTTATCTGGAAATTCTGGACTTCTTGCACAATATTAACAATACATAATTTTTTTCTTATCCTTAATAGTCCACTCAATTATCTGTATGGCTCCTTTTAGCCTATCAGTTTTGGGGATTTTTGTGGACTACTACTTCCTTCTACAACTGGGGGGGGTCATCCTTCACCTAAGCATGGTCTAATCCCTTTTTGTACGAATGCGTCCATGTCTTGAGAATTCTACGCTGCCATTTCTTCCAGTGCTGGAGCAAGTGTGTACACCAGTTATAGGCATGGTTTCATCCTAGGATATGTGCACCAAGATGTTTTTAATTTTTTAACCTACCTCTTTCCATGACATACAATGTATAAGATACAGTCTATATAACAGTGTCATCTTAGTGACAGTTAGTGAAAACAGACTCCACCATGTGAAGGTGCTCACCAGGACTTGAGGATGACCTCAGTTCCACCAATACTACTCTCCTTTTCTTGCTGATTTCATTATCTCTCCATTCAGACCCTTGTTTTAATTTTTCCAAGTCTTTTGGATTTCTAATACCATGATGGGAATGGACTCCATTCCTAAATCAAAGTATGATTAAAGTTAGTGAAATTAGTATTTCTTCAGTCTTAGATGTTAGCCAAAGATGCTGTTTGCAGCACCAGCAGTGTGCCCAGAATCAACTCCTTCTGCAATGTATATGGAGTTACATGCATCAGTAGCATATCTAAATATGACTGTACATTCCTTTTTATGAGACCCACTGCTCTTACTGCTATTGGAATTGTCAGGATATCCTTCTTCCATAATGTCATCATTTCTGCCTGCTGGTATTTTATGACTTGTGATCTCTGTATACAAGACACTATAATCACTGGGTGTAGCAATTTCAATGATCAATGCTACTTTTGTCTTCTTTTCATGGACTACTATATCTGGTTTTCTTGCATCTATGTTTGACACTGTTGGTAATAGGTGATCCCATGTGGTTTAAACTTCACCATCCTCTATAATTCTTTATGGCTCATGTTTTCAATGCTTCTCAGCTGCTTCAGTATTGTAATGTTTGCACACTCCCCAATGCAACAGTCTTGCCACATCATTATACCATTCAGTATACAGGCCGTCTTCCATTAGTGTATCACACCGTGCAGCAAGAGATGTGACAGTTCTGGAGTCTCCATTTGGACCCCAGTATGTAATATCTCATGACCTCCTAGATACAAATCAGTCTGGATTTACATCTCATTACAACATAAGAGTAGTACATGCTCCTGGGACAGCAACAGATCAATGACTGCATTTCTTCTTCATCCTTCCCGATCACGCTGTAGATTTTGTCATCATGGACAGTGACATTCTGACCAGTTGAATGCACAGTTACTGAGGACTTAGTTCCAAGTAATTAACTGGTTTCCCTTCTACCTCTAGGGTTGTTCTCAGTAAGTGGTGCTGGACATTTATACTTCTGATTGCTTCCCACTTGTTTGCAAAATGCATCAGGTCTTCGACCTTATATTTTTACTGCTCACAGTGTATATCTTACCATCAAAATATGTACAAGAGAGTAGGTTTTCTGTTTCATTGTTGTCCTAATGGTAATTAATGGACTTTTCCTTTTCTCATGAGCATCTGATGTTACTATTCCAAAAGACTGTATGAGAGAAATACAATCAAGGAAGGACTGTAGCTAACATTAATTCACACCTTCAAACCATGAGGCGTTATTGACACATACCACTGTGCATCCATGTTCGGCTCCTCTATGGTAAGAATATGCTTGAGTAGGTGCCACAAATGTAGTATTTGGGAGTTATGATTGATGGCTCTGTGAAAGGAAGGGTGCATGAGGCATCACTTAAGATAACTTATTATTATCTAAAGAATATCTTTCATATTAAATAACTGATTTTACCATCGGCCCTTCCCAAAGTGATACAAACACTAGTGTTTTCCAGTCTATATTACTGTATCATATTTTACACTGGGCTGGCCAACAACATACTTTCCTCACCTTCAGTGAGTACAGAATTTTGCGATTATGGTACTACGTGTGGCTTCCCACATGCGCCACATTACTCCTATGCTGTTGGTTCTGCACTGATTGTCTGTTGTAAAGAGAATCATTTTCTTTTTTTAATTTTAGGTTTACATATCATAACAGTTAAACTCTGGGTATCACTTGCTTATAAGAGCTTTAATCTCCCTATGTTCCTGTGAGGTATCTCGGGTCATCAGGTCTGAGGCTGCTGGTCATTCCTGAGACATGTCTTGAGGCCCTGGGTAAGCATTTGTTTCACTACATGGTACTTTATCTGTGAACAATACCACCTTTCTTAATTCAGTTGTGCAGTACTCAGGATTTTTCCTGGAGGGCCCTTAAATGCCATATTACTCTATCTAGAAATCCAATATGGTAATGGATAAGCATGTTTTCCTAGCTGTTAAGTAAAGTTTTAAGTTGTTCTTTCTACAAATATTTTTTTAATGTTTGATAGATGCGTAGGATTAAGCACTATAATAAATACTGAATATTAATATTACATTTGCAGGTATGCAATTTGAAAAGGATTTTCAGTGACCTTAAATAGGTTCATAGGTAGGTACTAGGCTAATTGACTTTGTGGGCCATTTTAAGCCTAGCCAATCTCGCTTTCAAAAGTGAGAAACAAACCCTCTATGTAGGCAAGGTAAACACTTTAACCATTATGACAATCCCAAATTTGTACAACATAAGAAAGATGTAACAAATGTATAATGTAGACTGCTGTATTTGGGAGTATAAAATGGTATGTAACTGTTATTTGGGAAACATGATATTCTGAGACTGAATGAACAAAAAATGCAGACTTTTATAAAACAAGTCTGAGATAGCTATTTCTTGAAGTAGTCCCTTTTCTCCAAAGTATAGCAATCTTGGAGTTTGCATAAATAAGTTTGGGACTGCCTACCTGCAAAAAAAAAAAGAACTTTAAAGTGACAAAAGGCATGCTTAACGTTCTCCTTTCCGCATTTTTGTACCTTTTCGGAAATTCGAGGACTTACAATT